>NC_135862.1:3383602-3513602 GCF_031162955.1 Sander vitreus
TGTTCCAGATCATGAGCTTGGAGTTGAGCTGGTGCAGGCTGACGTCCATCTTGGCTGCCGGGACGCCGTCTCCGGTGTTCAGCACATGAGTGGTCAGAGGGCTGGAATCAGCTGACGTCATGATCTGCTGGACAGGTGCAGACAGGTGAGCTTTACCCAGAGGACATTCAGTCACAGTTACAGTCTCAATGGGCTCCATGATACCAACGTACGGAACGATATACATATAAGACAAGTAGTTTTCCACCCTCAGTATCAATCTATCTTGTTGATACGTACATTTTTTTCACAAAGTGCTTAGTCTCGCATTGCCAGACCTTCCTCCACAGTGCTGCGGAGGAAGGTCTGGCTGGACTTTATAAATCCACCTGAAAAAAAGAGGAAGGGGATGGACATCCTTCCGAAATGAGGGACATCCGGTGGAATTTCCAGCGGCACCTGAACAATCCTGGAAGTGGAACGTCATTGATACGGACTATTAACTGTTGTTGTTGTTTTTTTAAATGAATGTAAAGCACTTTGTAGTCTATATTGACAACGTTTCACAGACAGCTAGCTACATACGTTCCACCAAAACAAGTTCCTTCCCGAGGCTATTTTGCAGAGGCACCGTGGCTCCGTCCGGGGCTTAGCACCGCCCAAGACGATTGTGATTAGTTTAAAGAAATGCCGATAAACCAGAGCATGTTTTACTCCCATCCCAGAATGCTGTGTGGACTAGCTAGACCCTCCTCCGCAGCGCTCTGGAGGAAGGTCTGGCAATGTGAGACTACCCGTAATGCAACTTGACGGCCGACAGTTTTGTTGAACATTTGGGTGTGTTATGCTAGTTAGCGGCTAATGTAGCCTGCAGCAGCAATGAGCAGCGGGCTACAGAGATCTCCCTTCTTTCTAACTCCACACCTCCAGATATTTTTTCACTTTTCAAACTTGTAGTCGTCAACCGACGCTGACTCATGTGACTCATGTGACTCATGTGACTCATATGACATCACTTCAGGACTACCGTATTTTCCGGACTATAAGTCGCTCCGGAGTATAAGTCGCATCAGTCAAAAAATGCATCATGAAGAGGAAAAAAACATATATCAGTCGCACTGGACTATAAGTCGCATTTATTTAGAAATGTATTTCACAAAATCCAAGACCAAGAAGAGACATTTAATCTGGAAAGGCAAGTTATTAAACACACAACAGCCCCCAGAACAAGGGGCTGAATACGGTAGGTGTCCTCTATGTTAACGTAACACATTAACAGTTATTAAACTACCCAACAGCCCCCAGAACAAGGGGCCGAATACGTGAGTGTCCTCTATGTCGCGTAACATGCAGTTATTAAACTGCAACAGCAGAACAGCTGAATGCGGTAGGTGTCTCTACGTTAACGTAACGTAACAGCTCTGTTGACGAGCCTCTCCCAGCAGCACGTTGTTCAAGCACCCATCTGTGGACTCCTTCCTCCAGCTCTGGCCGTCTGGATTTCAGCGCGACTAGCTTTCTTTGTTTTCTTCATTGCAGTAAGACTAACCTTTTCTCCAGTCCCTCACAAGTTTCTCTCTCACTCCAAACTTTCGTTCTGCTGCTCGATTACCGTTTCCGGCTGCGTGTTTTACTACCTGCAGTCTCCTGCAGCTTCTTTTCTTTCTCAGTTGTCTTTAGGAGCAGCATATAGTCGTCACAAGCCTAGAACGCCTCTCGCGGCTGTAGACGGTGATGTTTTCAGCATGAAATAACATTTAAAAACATGTTAAATTATATATATTTTGATATATAAGTCGCACCTGACTATAAGTCGCAGGACCAGCCAAAGTATGAAAAGAAGTGCGACTTATAGTCCGGAAAATACGGTATTTAACTTCCTCTGGAGACACTAAAGGCTTTAAACTACTTTTAAAACATGCAGTAGAACTCCCCAACACCCAGGAAACACACTGACGCTGATGTGTCAAATCTGTGCAGTTTCCCTTCAAGCTACTCCCATAATCATTCAGAATTCCAACAATTATACCAACAGCAGCTGTAAATGGATCAGTCACTTCTGGCAGAAGACAAATAAAAGTTGCTGCAGCATCTTTATGTGGACTGGGCGATCTGTTACACTACCCACATGTGTACATACCTCACATTGTAAACCCCAGACTGCAGCAACATTTAACCCCATAAACAGAAAAGCCTCAGACAAAAACGGTGCAGATTACTATTGAAATTTGAATTAAACAAAGTTTAGATTATTTTGTGACACATATATGAATCATGTTGAAACCATTTCGAGGATTATTTTTGAAACAATCACTGGTGGACCAGCAGATTAAAAAAAAGCTCTGTGCTTCTCACAAACTAGTCCAATGACTTTCAGCCATTTGACCCCTGAACCCCCCCCCCCCCCCCCCACCCAAAATCCCATGCTCTGCAGCAATTAGAGTTGTTGAGCTGCCATGTGAAAGTGAGTCTGCATGGCATTTTTTTGTATTTTCATTTTAATCCTCATGTTGTCCTCAGGTCAAATTTGACCCGATGATATCAGAAAATATGGAATGTTGAACACAGGCTTTTTTTTCACGGTTGTCGGGAACACAACACAATAGTTATTAAAGAACATAGAGGCAGAATATAGTTTATTTTAAACTTAAATTGTAAACAAAGAAATGACCTTTTTATGCACATCAAGAGACCACAAGAAGGGGTTATAACCCAAAGACTGAGAAGCTCTGAGCTGGTTACTGTTCAGGAACATGCACGAGTTATACTTCTATATTTATATAGCTCTACGTTATAAGCTTTAAAAAATCAGAGCTAAAAATGTATCTAAAAGTTGATCTAACAAAAATTGGACACGTGAAATGCTTTCAAACCACTTTCTGTTGAAAACTACAGAACATAAACTTGTGTTTGGAAACATGAGTACAACATGCACATGTAGATTAAAAAGTACAGAATATAGGGATGAAGAAAAAATAATAACTGCATAAGCTGTAAAAGATAAAGATCAGAGCTAAAGCCTGAATGTTGATCTGACAAAATATGGACAAACAGCTTATGTATAATGCTTTAAATCCACTTTCTAGAGCACATATACGTTGTGATACATTGCAAGTATTGATCAAATGTAAATGCAGTAGTGTGATATTTGTGTCTGCAGTGTAGTTTCAGTGTAAGAGTAGTTTGTTGTAGGAGAAGTCTTACCTCTGTGTGTGTCCGCCCGCTGCCTCTCCGCTGCAGCAAGTTCATTTAAGTCCTAAAAACCTATCCAACCAGTTGTACCGTCAACTGCACACGCCCACAGCTCAGAGCCACTTACCCAGCATGCACTGCAGAAACACAGTGTCAAAGGTTGTCCTGGCTTAGATGAATCAATAACATAAACTGATAGAGTGCCGCTTCCCTTTAGTCGACAACATCTTGTCCAGTGTTTGACTGTGATTAAACTGTTCAAACACAAAGGCTTGACTGATTTAATTAAAACACTGACAACATAATGATTATAGCTTAGATATAGTATAGTGTTGCCATATGATCCAACTTTTTATTGTAGTATAATTGGTGCTGTTCCAATATTTGTAATATTTGTTTCTTTAATCTCTACATGTTCTCATATATTTAAGATATATGTTGATGGCGAGGCACTCGGTCTCTGAAGGAGCTGTGTGAAGATGTGAATTTCTTCCTAAAGTGCTTAAACTATTTCTGATTTAAGTAGATTTAAGAGTAAAAGATACCTCAGAGTAATAAGAACAAACAGCTTGGAGCAAGACACTAAATTCCTACCAAACGTTGTTGACCTTTGTCCTCCCTTCCCTCCGTTTTGAAAGACAATGCAGGGGAGCGTGCCTATGTTCCCATATTTCTAAGATGTTTTTCCAAAATTAGGCCCTATGTTCCCACATTTCCTTTTTCATAAAATTTGTATCAGATTTGATCCCCCTTTCTCCCAATTTGGTAGCCAATTACACCCAACCTATTATCCAGTAGCAATGGACTACAGATGGAATGTAACCCTAACCCTAAATCTTAGAAATGTGGGACCACAGGGCTGTGGGACCATAGGGCTGTGGGACCATTGGGCTGTGGGACCATAGGGCTGTGGGACCATAGGGCTGTGGGACCATTGGGCTGTGGGACCATAGGGCTGTGGGAACATAGGGCTGTGGGGCCATTGGGCTGTGGGACCATAGGGCTGTGGGGCCATTGGGCTGTGGGACCATAGGGCTGTGGGAACATAGGGCTGTGGGACCATAGGGCTGTGGGACCATAGGGCTGTGGGACCATAGGGCTGTGGGACCATAGGGCTGTGGGACCATTGGGCTGTGGGACCATAGGGCTGTGGGACCATAGGGCTGACCCCCAATGTAGTCCTGATACCATCCCCGGACTCCATTCACAAGTGGCATTTCAGTCTTTCATACTACTTGCTTCCGTTGTCGCTCATAATACTACATCATCTTAAAGCGCCTCCAAGCTGCTGCTCTGCCCGGTGTGTTCCCTATAGACGCTGAAGGGTGCTTTTTGCTTCGCATCCTACCACGCATCAGTATTTGACGAGTTGGGTGTGAAACAGGTTGCCTGAAGAAATGCAACACATTCGTATTCGTACCTTATCTGTGAATTGTCCTTTTTTTATTATTATTTATTTATTTTTTTGGCATTTCAGGCCTAGAGAGGGGGAATGACATGGAGCAAAGGGCCGCAGGTCGGAACCGGGTCAGGGTTAGCCGAGGCCGCTGCAGTAAGGACTGAGCGTTCGTACATGGGGTGCACGCTCAACCAGGTGAGCTATCCAGGCGTGAAATGTCCTTTTATGTGCTAGTCTTCATGCCATATAATTGCCCCTTGGGGACAAATAAAGTGATTTGCATTGAATGGACACCAATCCGTATGATATCAAAGAAATTAGGCAACCCCCGGTTGATTGTGAGCCAGGTACAGAGATCCAGCGAGACGGCAGTCCTTTTTAGGGGCCGTGGCAGTTGAGTTTAGCCAACAAAAAGAAAGCATCACACAGCGACGACAGTTAAGTTTAGGCACCAAAACGACTAGTTAAGATTAGGAAAAAGACCGTGGTTTGGGTTCAAACACTCCCGAGGAACAACACGCGTCTTCTGGGTGAAAGTCTTGTGTTTTCCCCTGCAAAGCAAACTCCACTCCCTGGTTTGAAAGTCCTGTTTTTTATGACCCAAACATCCACCCCGACCTCCTCCCTACGCGGCCCACAGCGTTCTTATACAGCAGGAGTCAATGTGATGCAAATAAATACGTGAACTACAGTGCTTTACTTTTCGTAGCTAAATGGATAGGGGATCAGCCCAATGGTCCCACAGCCCTATGTTCCCACAGCCCAATGGTCCCACAGCCCTATGTTCCCACATTTCCAATATTTTTTAGGGTTAGGGTTACATTCCATCTGTAGTCCATTGCTACTGGATAATAGGTTGAGTGTATTTGGCTACCAAATTGGGAGAAAGGGGGATCAAATCGGATACAAATGTATGAAAAAGGAAGTGTGGGAACATAGGGCCTAATTTTGAAAGAAATCTTAGAAATATGCGAACATAGGCATGCTCCCAATGTACGTATGCTTCATGAGAACAGCCTGACACGTGCCACGTACCAGCCGTCTTGAAGTCCTCCAACATTATTCCTGTCCCCGAAAAATCAAGGATCACAGGACTGAATGACTGCAGACCTGTCGTCCTGACCGCTGTGGTTCTGAAGCGCCTTGTTTTGTCTCACCGACCCAGCCCCGGACCCCCTGCAGTTCGCCTACAACAGGTCTGTACACTCACATTATTCAGTCCGTAGAATCATATTATTATTACACACACAAAGCACAAACCCCACATTTATTTTTATGAAAAATACCTTTACTACACTCAAACAGGAATACATTACATTTAGCACTGAGGACAAACGCGTAAACACCAACAGCAGAAACTACATAGAAACAAAATGAAGTGTTTTCAAAATGGTTTTGTACGTTTCAGGATTTCTTATTAAAACGTGGGTAGTAACATTTTTTTAAAGTCTGAAATGTTGTTAGAGTATAAAGAGCCACAAATGTCCACATAGCCTACATATTTTACATGGACTCTTTAAACATATTTACAGTCAGTCACACAGTTGTCCGTATCATCCATCTGGTTAACACACCATAGGAAAAGTCTTTATGTGTTTGACTTGACAAAAGTTCAGTGGCTTTGCGCTCCATAAAACCACTCGCCCAAAATCTCATGAAACAAACATGATGTTGTCACGGCGCAATCGTTTCCTGTTTCACTATTGGTTGCCAGGATGAGGTGTAGGTGTGGTTTACCTGCGTCACTCGCAGCAGCTGCGGAGAGGACAAAGGCGGAAATTAAGGTGATTCGCGGGTGTACAGACCAGGGATGCACCAAATCCAGGCTTTTTGACGGGGTTCAGTTTCTGCCATACCTTCGAATTTTTTCCCACAGAACTGATCCCTACGCTTGCGCTACGCTGGTCGACGTAATGACGCCGCCGTTGATTACGGGAAGGTGTTTACGTAGGTGGAGCGTTCAATGCAGTAGGCTGTGAGAAAGTGAAAATGGAACTCGTGAGCAGAAAAAGTGTTGTTTGGCAGTACTTTCAGTCAAAAGAAGGCCATTCAAGTCCAGCTACATGTTCAATCTGCAATGCTGATTAGTCTGGTGGTGGCGAGGACCCTAAACAATACACAACATCACCGCTGTTACAACATCTGGTATGAAACATCTGGAAGAATACGAGCTGAGCATGAAGGAATCTACAGACAGCAGCCAGAATGCAGCAACTTCAGGTACGGCAAAGGAAGGACAGTCACGGTTTACTTCATTAATGTGTTGACTGTGTTAATGGACTGAGGATGGGAGTAGGATTCGCTATTCAGTTTCAGATTCGGCAGAATCTTAACCAGTGGATTCGATATTTGGCCAAACCCCAAAACTCTGGATTCGGTGCATCCCTAGTACAGACGTAGATGTGCTTTTTGAATATTGTGACGAATGTTCTTTTCTGTTCCCCATCAAGTTGTGTTCATATTATGCCCGCGTCTTCAATGTCTACAAATGAACTGTCAATGGAGGCTCGAGGCTGTTTGACACCACATCGATGATCAAGCTGGCTGGCTGTCGAGGCTGAAGAAACGTCAAGTCAAGGGACAGCAGGTAAGCCCACTCATTCTGCCTTTGGCCTGGCAAACCGAGTATTTAGAACTGATTTTTACTATTCAAACTGCATTTGAAACGTCCATATCTCTTCGTTCTTTTGCAATTTGTAATGTAAAGCTAGCCCTTACCAAGCACTTACAATGTTAGCTTATATCAAAGCACATATAGGACCCTGGGAACATAGGGATGACCCCAGAATGGGTTAACTAAACCTAACAGTGTTAACCTACTTGATAAATTGCTAACCGGGAGCAGTGATTACTCTTCTTAGCTGTACTTCATCCTCCCATCTTTCCACTTATATGCACTATGTGTAGTTTTATTAGTCAATCTTCATTTCAGGAAATTGTCTGTCAATCTATCACTGATTTTCTGAGTGAATTAAACCGTGTAATTCACCCAGAGAGTCATAAAACCGTGCTTGAGCCTTTGACATGGAACCACATTATCGTCTTGTACACATCTGGTTATACACGTAATTATAACACACCAGATGAAAATAAACTGTGTGATAAGGAGCCGCCAGCTGCTGCCACACTGATTTTATTAACATTAAATCAGTGTGGAGTCCAACATTGGAGCAAGGTTAGGGCAATACACAGGGCAAATATTACATCTTTAGTACAGAAAATGTAGTTCTTTCAATCTCGGTGTGATACAGTATACAATATAATAAGAACTAAAAGAAAAGGGGTACGAATGACTAAAAATCTGCCACTATAGCTTATTAATGTTATGCTTTTGTTAGTAGGTGCAAGTGGTGGAAGAAGTATTCAGATCTACTTAAGAAAAAGTACTTATAAGACACTGACAAAAATATGTTACTTAAGTAAAAGTTTGTAAGTATCATCAGGTTTTTGAAGAAACAACTCGCACATCCAAACACATTCTTCTGTGCAGGTGCATTGGATGATAACATCAACTTGGAAACAGAGGAACAAATCCTGCACTCTGCTCTTGCTATAGCATCACCTTTTATTTAGAAAAACTAACGTTTCGGTCCCTCCGGACCTTCACCGAGAGTATGATGGGACCGAAACGAAAAATCAAGTGTCTGCAAGTACAATTTTTGGTTACACTTTACTTGAAGGTATCTACATAAGAGTGACATGAGACTGTCATGAACGTGTCAGAAACATTATAAACAAGTCATAAACGTTTATGACATAACGCTTCTTTTAGTACGTGTCATTCAGTTTTTGTCATGACAAGTTATGGTTAGAGTTAGGGTTAGAGTCAGGGTCAGGGTTAGGGTTCATGTGTCATGACAAACACATGACATGAACACATGACACGGTCATGTCACTCTTATGTTAATACCTTCAAGTAAAGTGTTACCGACATTTTGAGATCACTGTGATTGAAAGAAATGGCTGCCTAAAAAGTAGGAGATCTTTTAAAAACTGTAACGGTGTGGTGCTTTATAAAATCACAGACGTTTAGCTGTATTGTCCCATGTGTCATTATGTGAGTCATGGAGCACCAGAGTCAGTGATGTACGAGGGGACACGTTGGGGATTATGTCACCAGAAGTGGTGATGGTGCAGCAGAACAGAAATCTATAACTGACAGTGACGGACAGAAGAGAGAGACGGATTCAGGGCTAGAGGAGAGTCAGTCCAATGCACTTCATGATGATGCCAACGCCTCCTCGGAGCATATTCCATCCCAGCTGTTACCGATCCCAGCTTCTGTTTCTGGAGGGATCTGCAAAGAGAACCGGAGAGGAGTCTGAAACAAAATGTCTATGGATCTCCACGACACAGAGTATGGAAATATGGAAATTCAACAGGTAGGCAATCACATCCGAGTCCGTACTTCTAACAACAGTTAAAACTCTACCTGCATCGGTTAAATCTTATGATGTGTAGTATTCTTCTAGCTTAGTGTTGTCTTTCGTTCATCATGAACTTGTTGTCCTTCGGGGTCAAAATTAAAAATGATTTTTTTTTTTTAGCTTTTCTCGACGTTTTGCTGCTAAATTCTATGCTCTTTTAAGCGTTTGTCTTTTTTCAATGCTTTTTTTTTTAAATTCATGGTCAATAAACCTAATTTATATGACATTATACCTCATTTTTGAGTAAAAAAAAATAGCAGAAATTATGAATTATTTTTAACAATAGTTAAGATCAGAGGGTGTTGAGTGAATCACAGTTTATGTCAGGAGACTTTTTAAATAATAATACATTTTATTTAAAGGCGCCTTTCTTGGCACTCAAGGACACCGTACAGTCATACATAAGACATTTTTAAGACCATTCACCAAAATTCAATGAAAGTAATTATTAATTTTCAATTGTATGGAACCCATACAACGTTCATCCATGCCTCCAAGTTATTTTTGGGCAGTTTGGTTGAAAGAAACTTTCTGATATGAAAAAAAGGGTAAAATTTGACCCGAGTCGACCCGTATTGTCATTTTCTACCACTTTTTGTTGTCTAAAAATTATTAAAAAACATGAATTAGCCACACTGTTGCATGAATTAATTATTTATTTCCGTGTTTGGCCGCTTACACGGCCCATCCATTGTAGGATTATTCAGACACATTTTAAATAAACCCTTTCCTAGTTTACACAAAACTAAATGTGTACATAAAGAGTACACATTTAATGTTTGCATCCATCCATCCATCCATCTTCGTCCGCTTATCCACTATCGGGTTAATGTTTGCAATTCAACATAAACAATACAGGGTAAATACAAGTAGGATAATAACAAAGTTAACATTTCAACATAGAACCCTTTCAGACCGGATTAAATTATGGTACAACTACAAGTAGAAAATAGACAGATTAAGCAGATACTGTAGGTATCCAAATAAGTAGTTAGGGAGGACAGACTGCAAATGGATAATGTGGCTAAAATGAAATTACATATTGGTAGGCAGTGGTTAAATAATTACATCTTGTTTAGGAACCAATGGGACTGCTTCAGACAGGGTCGGGAAGTCAGAAAGTATTAAAGGTCCAATATGTAATATATTTACTGTAATAAATCCAAAAATGACCCCAATGCGTCATCAGATATTAAGGAAACATGCTAAGTTGAAATACTATCTTTTCTGACAACAATGCTAATGCCAGTATTTTCTCCTTTTGAAATTTCCGTTACGTGACGGAATTTCTGTTTGTGTTTTGGCCTGTGTGTTGTTATCAACTGCCACGTTGTTGGTTTAGGTCTTTTAATGGCATCTGTTGACAATATGAAAAATATAGTACATAACACCCGCATCATCATTTGATGTTGTTGAAAGCGTCTCAGTGTGAGAGTTCATACCTGAGCTGCAGAATCACAGATCGTCCTCCAGATCAGACTGATGCTGCTTTATCTGGGAACACAATAAAAGAATGTTGGAAATGATTTTCTTTCGTTTGTTTTGATTTAAACGAGCAATGTGTTGTATTTTAGCAGAATACTGAAAGCCGGTTCAATCCCCAGACCGGCAGGATAAAAAAAATAAAAAACTGTGAAAGAGCAGCGCTTGTCCCTCCCTCATCACCACCACTGAGGTACCCTTGAGCAAGGCCGTTAACCTCCAACCGTTCCAGTGGAGCTGCCCAGTGGCCAGCAGGTCAGACTGTGGTTGTACTGGGCAGCTTCCAGGTACGAATGTGGAACTGTGTGAATGTGACAGGTCGCAGTTGCAAATGAGAAATTGTTCTCAATCGACTTACCTGGATAAATAAAGGTTAAATAAAAAAAAATGTATCGAAAGTAATATTGTTATGGACTGCTGCAACTGTTATTTCTAATCATTGTTCCACTAGCTTGATTGTTACTATAATTGCCACTGTGCATCATACCAACTGCTGTAATAATTATGGATCATATTTCTCTATATCTGTATATCTGCATTAGTGTCTGTGTCCAGACCGGCAGCGACAGATGCCGCCGCCAAAGAGTCTTTCAAAGAGGTTTCTGCCTAAGGTTTTTACCCGCCACTGTGGAACCAAATGCTTGCTCGTGGGAAACTGTTGGGTCTTTGTAAAGTATAGAGTGTGGTCTAGACCTACTCCATCTTTAAAGTGTCTGAAGATAACTCTTGTTGTTATTTGATACCATAAATAATAATAAAATTGATATTTATCGCATATTTTCCTCATCTCGTGCAACCCTATAAGACACACATGTGTGAGAACACACTTTGTTACATGCACGCACGCACACACACGCACGCACACACACACACACACAGACACACACACGGACACACAAACACATGGACGCACACACACACACACACACACAAACACACACGGACACACAAACACAGGCACATACACGGACGCACACACACGGACACAAACACGCACAAACACACGGGCACATACACGGACACGAACACACGCACACACACACACACACACGGGCACACACACACACACACACACACACAGACACACACACAAACACAGACACACATACACGGACACACAAACACAAACACATGGCACACACACACACACACACACACACACACACACATGGACACACACACAAACACATGGACGCGCGCGCACACACACACACACACGGACACACAAACACACGCACACAAACACACGGGCACATACACGGACACGGACACGGACACACACACACACACATACAAACACACAGACACACACACGCACACACACACACACACACACAAACACACACACACACACATGCACGGATGCACACACACACACACACACACACACACACACACACACACGCACACGTAAAAATGATACCTTTGGTTTACATATGTTTGTACTTTTGTTTTCTTGTTTCATGCTGTATACAACGCTGTGCTGCTCTTACAAACGTGATGTTTTGCCCAATAAATATTTTCTGTTTTACTGTAACATTTCAACCCCTCTCAGCAGATGACTTTCCCTCTAGAACATCATAAATGTAGATATAAGCCTATGAAAGACAAAAGAGCTTTAGATTTAGAACAACAGTGTGTACATGGTATATCCAAAAAATGTACTACTATGAAAAAAGTGTCTGCCAATGATGCAAATGCTTCATTTTGAGATGCGTTTATGGTATTTTGAAGGAGATGTGAGGCATTTTGCATTATGTGTGTGCAGTTTTGCAAAAAGGAGACATAGTTTTGAAAACGTGTGTAAGCAGTTGGAAAAAAAACTGTAAAGGCGGTCTGTTCTCTGCCGCCGCTCATGATGAAGCAGCTCCGCTCCGTCGGGCGGCAGGCAGGCAGGTAAGCCTGCAGGCTAATTCTATATCATTATGATTCCCTGTAAAGAAACGGAAACACTCAGAGCACCGCGGCTGATCTGCTTCACAGCGGCGACGTGCTGAATAAAGAAGACCCTGAAGGCGACAGTAAACACATCGTCCAACACAGATATGCAAATTGTCTCCGGGGCCGTTCCCTCTGTGCAGTGGAGCAACAAGACTTTCAATGTTTCGAGTTAACTCAGTAGATTTTCTACATGGCGGAAGACAGCTGAAGGGATGAACAGAGGCAGGTAAATAGTCAAGTCCATCCCTTCATTTTAGACAACCACAATAAGACCGATTTGTCTTTTTTTAGTCATTTCTAATTCTGATCTAATAGTAACACGATCAAAATGATATTTGTTAAACAGTCCATTAGGTCTATTATTATTTTTATTCTCTCAAATACAACAGACAATTCATTCGGTGGAGAGAAAATTAATAAGGAACAAATTAGATCAATGAATCATCGAAGTAATCTTTTCTAGCAAACACACACACACACACACACACACACACACACACACACACACACACACACACACACACACACACACACACACACACACACACACACACACACACACACACAAAAGTTCACTGGCTCCAGCTTTTCTATTCTGCTTTTTGCTGTTTTTTTATCATTGTTATATCTTTGGTTATTGGAAGTTGTGACATGTTTTACTATTTTTCTGACACTTGATAGACCCGACTAACAGACTCACAGCAGAGTTGCATCCTTGTGTTATTAATAGTTGAGCCACAAGATGGCAGTATTACACTACCCTTTGCAGTGGACCTCAATGCAGACTGGACTTCTCGCTGGTCGCCTTCTCAAAGACCCTCAACTCCAGTCTGGGAGAGACCCAGCCCTGGTTTATGCTGCTTTCACATCCTAATATTATCACCCATTAAAGACCTTTAAGTGCTTCTCTGTCCCGTGGGTTTTGTCTCTGCATTTTGGGGTTAGAAAATGTGTATTACGCAGGCTATTCAATGTGAATCTGAATATGTATTTTAATTGAAACGCATGAGAGTACATAGAAATGAAATGGATATGTATTACAGCAATGAAAACGGAATGGATGGAGGTATTTGCACACGTAGAAACATGAATCCAAGTATTGTTAAAGGGTTAAGTGGCAACGAGTTAAAACATGTTTTGAGTTACTGTTTATTCCTGATATGTTTATGAAATTGTTGTATGTAGTATTGCAATTGAATTGGGATGTTGATTGCCGGTATGAGTGTCAAATGCTGCATATGTGACACGTGTGTTGATTGAGAGATACTCCCATTGATAAATGACCGTCTACTGCCCAACACGGGGGGCAGAATGGGAGGGGCCAAATCCGAGGACCGAAACGTTATTTTTTGTTAATAAAAGGTGATTGTTTCCAGGGGGGTAACTGTGTTATTTACCCTGTGGGGGTAGTAGTGTTATATATTCACTCTGTGGGGGTAGTAGTGTTATATATCTACCCTGTGGGGGTACTAGTGTTATATATCTACCCTGTGGGGTACTAGTGTTATATATCTACCCTGTGGGGGTTACTAGTGTTATATATCTACCCTGTGGGGGTAGTAGTGTTATATGTGTTATATATCTACCCTGTGGGGGTACTAGTGTTATATATCTACCCTGTGGGGGTACTAGTGGTATATATTCACCCTGTCGGGGTACTAGTGTTATATATTCACCCTGTGGGGGTAGTAGTGTTATATATCTACCCTGTGGGAGTACTAGTGTTATATATTCACCCTGTGGGGGTACTAGTGTTATATATTCACCCTGTGGGGGTACTAGTGTTATATATTCACCCTGTGGGGGTACTAGTGTTATATATCTACCCTGTGGGGGTACTAGTGTTATATATCTACCCTGTGGGGGTACTAGTGTTATATATTCACCCTGTGGGGGTACTAGTGTTATATATCTACCCTGTGGGGGTAGTCTTGTTATATATTCACCCTGTGGGGGTAGTCGTGTTATATATTCACCCTGTGGAGGTAGTAGTGTTATATATTCACCCTGTGGGGGTAGTAGTGTTATATATTCACCCTGTGGGGGTAGTAGTGTTATATATCTACCCTGTGGGAGTACTAGTGTTATATATCTACCCTGTGGTGGTATTAGTGTTATATATTCACCCTGTGGGGGTACTAGTGTTATATATTCACCCTGTGGGGGTACTAGTGTTATATATCTACCCTGTGGGTGTAGTAGTGTTATATATCTACCCTGTGGGGGTAGTTGTGTTATATATTCACCCTGTGGGGGTAGTAGTGTTATATATATCTACCCTGTGGGGGTAGTAGTGTTATATATTCACCCTGTGGGGGTAGTAGTGGTATATATTTACCCTGTGGGGGTAGTAGTGTTATATATTCACCCTGTGGGGGTAGTAGTGTTATATATCTACCCTGTGGGGGTAGTAGTGTTATATATTCACCCTGTGGGGGTAGTAGTGTTATATATTCACCCTGTGGGGGTAGTAGTGTTATATATTCACCCTGTGGGGGTAGTAGTGTTATATATCTACCTTGTGGGGGTACTAGTGTTATATATCTACCCTGTGGGGGTAGTAGTGTTATATATCTACCCTGTGGGGGTAGTAGTGTTATATATCTACCCTGTGGGGGTAGTAGTGTTATATATCTACCCTGTGGGGGTAGTAGTGTTATATATCTACCTTGTGGGGGTACTAGTGTTATATATCTACCCTGTGGGGGTAGTAGTGTTATATATCTACCCTGTGGGGGTAGTAGTGTTATATATTCACCCTGTGGGGGTAGTAGTGTTATATATCTACCCTGTGGGGGTAGCTAGTGTTATATATTCACCCTGTGGGGGTAGTAGTGTTATATATCTACCCTGTGGGTGTAGTAGTGTTATATATTCACCCTGTGGGTGTAGTAGTGTTATATATTCACCCTGTGGGGGTACTAGTGTTATATATCTACCCTGTGGGGGTAGTAGTGTTATATATTCTCCCTGTGGGGGTACTAGTGTTATATATCTACCCTGTGGGGGTACTAGTGTTATATAACTACCCTGTGGGAGTACTAGTGTTATATATTCACCCTGTGGGTGTAGTAGTGTTATATATCTACCCTGTGGGGGTACTAGTGTTATATATCTACCCTGTGGGGGTAGTAGTGTTATATATTCTCCCTGTGGGGGTACTAGTGTTATATATCTACCCTGTGGGAGTACTAGTGTTATATATCTACCCTGTGGGGGTAGTCGTGTTATATATTCACCCTGTGGAGGTAGTAGTGTTATATATTCACCCTGTGGGGGTAGTAGTGTTATATATTCACCCTGTGGGGGTACTAGTGTTATATATCTACCCTGTGGGTGTAGTAGTGTTATATATTCACCCTGTGGGGGTACTAGTGTTATATATTCACCCTGTGGGTGTAGTAGTGTTATATATCTCACCCTGTGGGGTACTAGTGTTATATATCTACCCTGTGGGGTGTAGTAGTGTTATATATCTACCCTGTGGGGGTACTAGTGTTATATATCTACCCCTGTGTACTAGTGTTATATATCTACCCTGTGGGGGTAGTAGTGTTATATATTCACCCTGTGGGGTGGTAGTGTTATATATTCACCCTGTGGGGGTAGTAGTGTTATATATTCACCCTGTGGGGGTACTAGTGTTATATATCTACCCTGTGGGTGTAGTAGTGTTATATATCTACCCTGTGGGTGTAGTAGTGTTATATATTCACCCTGTGGGGGTAGTAGTGTTATATATCTACCCTGTGGGGGTAGTAGTGTTATATATCTACCCTGTGGGGGTACTAGTGTTATATAATCTACCCTGTGGGAGTACTAGTGTTATATATTCACCCTGTGGGGGTACTAGTGTTATATATCTACCCTGTGGGGGTACTAGTGTTATATATCTACCCTGTGGGGGTACTAGTGTTATATATCTACTCTGTGGGGGTAGTAGTGTTATATATTCACCCTGTGGGGGTAGTAGTGTTATATATCTACCTTGTGGGGGTACTAGTGTTATATATCTACCCTGTGGGGGTACTAGTGTTATATATTCACCCTGTGGGGGTAGTAGTGTTATATATATACCTTGTGGGGGTACTAGTGTTATATATCTACCCTGTGGGGGTACTAGTGTTATATATCTACCTTGTGGGGGTACTAGTGTTATATATCTACCCTGTGGGGGTACTAGTGTTATATATTCACCCTGTGGGGGTAGTAGTGTTATATATCTACCCTGTGGGGGTAGTAGTGTTATATATTCACCCTGTGGGTGTAGTAGTGTTATATATCTACCCTGTGGGGGTAGTAGTGTTATATATCTACCCTGTGGGTGTAGTAGTGTTATATATTCACCCTGTGGGTGTAGTAGTGTTATATATCTACCCTGTGGGGGTAGTAGTGTTATATATCTACCCTGTGGGGGTACTAGTGTTATATATCTACCCTGTGGGGAGTACTAGTGTTATATATCTACCCTGTGGGGGTAGTCTTGTTATATATTCACCCTGTGGAGGTAGTAGTGTTATACATTCACCCTGTGGGGGTACTAGTGTTATATATCTACCCTGTGGGTGTAGTAGTGTTATACATTCACCCTGTGGGTGTAGTGTTATATATTCACCCTGTGGGGTACTAGTGTTATATATCTACCCTGTGGGGAGTACTAGTGTTATATATTCACCCTGTGGGGTACTAGTGTTATATATTCACCCTGTGGGGGTAGTAGTGCTATATATATCTACCCTGTGGGGGTAGTCTATGTGGTACTAGTACTATATATCTACCCTGTGCACTAGTGTTATATATCCACCCTGTGGGGTAGTGTTATATATTCTACCCTGTGTAGTGTTATATACACCCGTTGTAGTAGTGTTATATATCTACCCTGTGTAGTGTATATATCACCCTGTGAGTGTGTATATATTCACCCTGTGGGGAGTAGTAGTGTTATATATCTACCCTGTGGGGTAATCGTGTTATATAATCTACCCTGTGGGAGTAGTAGTGTTATATATTCACCCTGTGGGGCAGTAGTGTTATATATTCACCCTGTGGGGTGTAGTAGTGTTATATATCTACCCTGTGGGGGTACTAGTGTTATATATCCACCCTGTGGTAGTAGTGTTATATATCTCCCTGTGGGGTAGTAGTGCTATATATCCACCTTGTGGGTACTAGTGTTATATATCCACCCTGTGGGGCACTAGTGTTATATATCTACCCTGTGGGGGTAGTAGTGTTATATATCATACCCTTGTGGGGCACTAGTGTTATATATCCACCCCTGTGAAATTAGCATTTATCCACCTTGTGGGGGCATTAGTGTTATATATCCAACCTGTGGGGGCACTAGTGTTATATATCCACCCTGTGGTAGTAGTGTTATATATCCACCCTGTGGGGCTAGTGATATATCCAACCCTGGGGTAGTAGTGTATATATCCACCCTGTGGGTGTAGTAGTGTTATATATCCACCCTGTGGGTGTAGTAGTGTTATATATCTCACCCTGTGGGTGTAGTAGTGTTATATATCCACCCTGTGGGGTAGTAGTGTTATATATCCACCCTGTGGGGTACTAGTGTTATGTTATATTTCTACCCTGTGGGGGTATAGTGTATATATCTACCCTGTGGGGGTACTAGTGTATATATCTACCCTGTGGGGTAGTCTTGTTATATATTCACCCTGTGGAGGTAGTAGTGTTATATATTCACCCTGTGGAGGTAGTAGTGTTATATATTCACCCTGTGGGGGTAGTAGTGTTATATATTCACCCTGTGGGGGTAGTAGTGTTATATATTCACCCTGTGGGGGTAGTAGTGTTATATATCTACCCTGTGGGGGTAGTAGTGTTATATATTCATCCTGTGGGGGTAGTAGTGTTATATATTCACCCTGTGGGGGTAGTAGTGTTATATATCTACCTTGTGGGGGTACTAGTGTTATATATCTACCCTGTGGGGGTACTAGTGTTATATATCTACCCTGTGGGGGTAGTAGTGTTATATATTCACCCTGTGGGGGTAGTAGTGTTATATATCTACCCTGTGGGGGTAGTAGTGTTATATATCTACCCTGTGGGGGTAGTAGTGTTATATATTCACCCTGTGGGGGTAGTAGTGTTATATATCTACCCTGTGGGGGTAGTAGTGTTATATATCTACCCTGTGGGGGTAGTAGTGTTATATATTCACCCTGTGGAGGTAGTAGTGTTATATATTCACCCTGTGGGGGTAGTAGTGGTATATATTCACCCTGTGGAGGTAGTAGTGTTATATATTCACCCTGTGGGGGTAGTAGTGTTATATATTCACCCTGTGGGGGTAGTAGTGTTATATATTCACCCTGTGGGGGTAGTAGGGCTGGTAGTGCAGCGGCTCGTCCTCGCTGGCCTCTCCTGGTTCAGGACTTTCTCTCTCCAGACTGCTGACAGAACCTCGGTGAGGAGAGTCCGACACACTGAGCTCTCTGCCCTGAGGACACTCTGACACACACACACACACACACACACAGAGACACACACACACACACACACGGTCAAGATTTTTGGTACGAGACATTGCTGTTAACAGTTTTTTAAAGTACTGAGTCATATTTCTGTATTTATTGTAGATAGCTAGTTTCTTTACGTAAAGACCTGAATACTTCTGCCACCACTGGTCTGCAAGTCTTCGGTATGCAAATCACTGAATCAATATCTGCTGGGTCCATCTACCTCTTAAAGTGATTTAAGGCGGCTTGGCTCCGGAGGCCCTTGAGCAAGACACTGACCACGTAACTGCTCCTGATTAGAGCAGGTTGTCAGCTTGGCACATCAGTGTGTCAATGGGTGAATGTTAGCACGGGTTGTAAAGCAGTTTAAGGGTCCTGTCTTGCACCCGTCGCAGCGCCAGGCCCAACGCAAGTGTCTTTGCTAGTTTAAAGCGCCCATATTCTGCTCATTTTCAGGTTCATAATTGTATTTTAAGGTTGTACCAGAATAGGTTTACATGGTTTAATTTTTAAAAAACACCATATTTTTGTTGTACTGCATAGCTCTCTCTCACTGCTGAAGATCCTCTTTTCAGCTGATCTCTGTTTTAGCTACAGAGTGAGACCTCTTTTCTTCTTCTTCTGTACTATCTTTGATTGCACTCGCACATGCTCAGTAGCTCAGATGTAGCTCATGTCAGCTAGCTAGCTCCATAGACAGTAAAAGAGGCTGTTTCTCCACCTTCAGTCAGTTACAAGGCAGGATTAGCTGGGAGACTTCTTCTAAATGAGGGCGCACATGGAAGTAGTTCTTTAGTAGATGATGGTGAACTTGTGTGTGTTGTAGCAGTGCTTTGCTATTGAGAACGAGGTAGCATGCTAGCGTTAGCATTAGCGTTAGCATGGTAACGCTAACGTTACGAGCAAACGGTTGCGGCTAGCCAGCTCGTTTCGGCTTGTGACGTCACAAGCCGTGCCGATTTTGACCAGCTGACCCGGAGACTGAAGGCAGGACCCATTCAGAAACCTTATCTCACTCAGAACAGCATGGATGTTGTTTTTTAAAGTGTGTATGCGTGTGGAAGCACCAGAAACACAAAAAAACACCCCAAATCCCAGAAAAAGTGTTTTTTTCATGATATGGGCACTTTAAGACTGATGCAGTTGTCAATTTCCCGTCCGGCGCCCACGCCGTTTAAACAGCAAATGCGGGGTGACCTCTAGCTCACCCAGTAAGAGTGTGCGCCCCATGTAGGTTGAGTCCTTTGCAGCGGCCCGGGGTTCGAATCCAACCTGCGGGTCATCCCCCATCTCTCTCCCACCTATCCACTGTCACTATCAAATAAAGGGAAAAAAGCCCCAAAAAGTCATCTTTTAAAAAATAGCAAATGCACCTGCGCCCATGGCCGTGCTGGTCTTACAGGGAGGTGTGTTCAGGTGCATTCTTGGCGTATTGTTATCTTGAGGCAGCGGAAAGTGATCGCGCCATTGACCAACACGCCCTAAACACACCTGCGCCCTTAGATCGTTAAAATAGAGCCATAAGTGTTTGTAGTCTAGAAAAGTGCTTTATAAATGCAGTCCATTTTTCATTTGGCTTTCACATGTACGTTTTCATTATTAAACTAAACTGCCTTTACTTCCTGAGGGACGTTTTTGCACATTTATGTCCAGGAAAACAATCCTCGCAAGAACATTTTCTTTTTCCAGGGTAGAGGAATAAAACCAACACACACACACACACACACAGAGATAACTCCTGAGCGCTGAAGGGGAGCTTATGAAAGGTTATGAGGCCGGTGTTTATCGCTGTTTACCTCCCTGTCATGATCCGCGCTCCACTGGCGGCAGTTTTGTCATTGAACCATTACTCACAGATGCAGTATGATAGCGGATCGCATCTGATGGTAAACAAACCGACTCTCGCTCTGCTTCAGCTGGCCCCTCACAGATCATTTGTAAATAATAACCATCAGTTCAGTCGTTCTCCGGGTGGATTAAACTGGGATCAGACTGATGTGTGGGGCTGATATTGTTCTTTTAATAAAAACTGGGATCTGGACCAGTCAGTGTCTTCCCCCTGTCCCTGTGACGTAATGGATTTGATTCACATTGACAGATTACATGTTTATTAACACCAGTCGTCTGTGGGACGCCTCTGGTCTATCATATTAACCAGACCCAAATGGAGTCTGCGGATGTTTTTGCAGTTTTCAGCTGTGATTTACAATCTGTGGAATTTAGTTTTTTTTGCTTGGGGAGGAGATGTGTCATCCTAAGGTTTATTTACAGCCTCGGATTTCGTGTGGCCCGGATAATAACCCTCCGTTTGTCGAACAAGAATATATTTTTTTTAGCTTTTAGATACAACCTCCCCATTACCAGACATATAAAAGCATAATTTTTTAATCAAATGTGGCGTAGCGTGTACAAAATTGGATGTGACATAAACAGAACATTACATGCGGAAAAATAAGATGTCCTAAAGGGCAGTCTTACTACTCGGAGTTATGTTTCTATTTTTAGGAAATGACTCGTTTCACTACTACTGCATTGGCTTCGTTCTTTGTAACTTTGTATATTTGAATTCAGGTTCACACTAGTCCGGATCAACCACAGCACATTTCCAGGATAATTGCCTCACATCCGGCGCTGTCCGCTCTCTGTGTGTTGCTGTTTTCAAACTCTGTTCCCTTTGGGAAACAACAACAACAACAACCTTCAGGCTTGCGAGCTACACACCAAAAATGGCAAGTTTTAAAGAATATTTGGACGGTGCAACAATGCAGACCTGCTTGGTTCTTTCGGGGAATGATTGTAAAGATTTACAAAGAATATGTTTAGGTCATTTCCTCTCTAACTGGGACGTTTTGGGACCGATTGGTGGGATTGGGACGAAGTACACACGGAGATACACTGGTAAGAGATAATGAGGTTTAACCATGTATCAGCTAATTTAAATAGCTCACGTTACTGTATTGTGTCAACAGTTAACTTCATTTAATATTGTATGTGGCGTTTTCTTTTGCGGGGTGCAAATGTTCTTAAATAAGCTCCTTCCTGAGACTATTTAGCAGAGCCACCGTCGCTGCGTCCGGAGCTTAGCGCCGCCCAAGACGGTTGGGATTGGTTTTAAGAAATGAAAACAACCAAGAGCCTTTTTTTTTCTTCAATCCTGGAATTTAATAGCCTGGCTCCGCCCTCCTACGTACTTCCGCTCAATTTTCATTTCCCTTCAGTACTCCGTCTGGGTTTGCGGTATATTCTTGGGTTTTCTCCGGCCAAATCTTTGGTGGTCCAATCAGAGAACAGAGGGAGTGGCTGAGAACGATGACGTTGAGGTCGGGCGCTAGTTTGAGTTGTAGCGGAGAAAGATGCGAGCGAAGCCATTCAGTCCGTTATGTCCAGAAGTTAAAGCCCGAGCAAGAACAATCTTTGCTGAGTTGTGTTGGTGGCCATGATGTCGTGGCCCTCCTCCCCACGGGGTTCGGGAACAGTTTGATTTTCCAGTTCGCTCCGTTAGTGGTGAAAGAGTTGGCCAAGGCTAACGCTAGCGATGCTAAGCCGACGTCACTATCAAACGTTAGCGATTGGTTATGGCAGATCCAGAGTGGCTCTGGGCAGATCCAGTAGTTTTAAACTTAATTTAAACAGAGGAAGTTAACACTTGTCAATGGAGAGTGGCCAGACTTTCTGTACAAATGAAATGTACTGAGTCTGGTAGGACCAGGCTAGGCATTTATATGTAGAAATGCAAGACTAGGTTCACACAAACACCTAAAGCAAACATTTTGTTGATAATACGTCCTAAAATTAGTGTTATAGCCACTGAAAGTGTACTCTCTTATTCATGGGTCAAACTGTGTACATTCTCAGGTTCTTTCTAAGGTTGTTGGTTTGGTTTCAGTCTAGGTGTAAAAATGTCCGTCACATTTTCTAAATACAGCTAAACAGTGAGGGACAGGAAGCTGTCCAGCTGTTTGGTGTCTCTACCTGAGCAGTCCTTCCTCTGTCTGTCCATCTTGTCCACACAGTCCAAAAGGCCGTCGATCTGAACCTTGATAACAGTCAGCTCCCTCTTTATGGCAAGTAGCTCCGCCATCTTCACTGTACAGAGACACAGAGACAGAGGTGAATGGGGACAGTTTGAATACAGTATAAGCTAAGCAGTAGCACGCTGTTTTGTAAAACTATGTGGACATCTTGTGCTCTTTTAACTCTGTGTCGGAATCGGTGCAGGCAGGTTCCAACATCTGGAACGATGTTAAACAATCACATATAAGTGTAATGTCCACGTATTGTTTGGTGAGACTG
Source organism: Sander vitreus (assembly GCF_031162955.1). Classification (NCBI taxonomy): domain Eukaryota; kingdom Metazoa; phylum Chordata; class Actinopteri; order Perciformes; family Percidae; genus Sander; species Sander vitreus. Next base: position 3,406,804 of record NC_135862.1, read on the forward strand.
TGAGACACCGGAAAACACCCACATAAGTTGGTTGTTCAAGCAGCAATTACGACTCATAGTTACATTTCTAGTGGCGTCGCCCTCTAGTAGCAGTAGTAGTTATGACGGGAGCAAAGCAGGAATAAGGTGAGGAAGTATGAGAGCACCAAATTCTCCGTCGTTTGGAGAGCCAACAGCTCTCCAAACGACCCTGAAAACTACTTCACTCCTGAAAAGCTTTTCGACCTCTGGAGCTTGCAAAGGCAATCTAATTTCCTTGTGATGGGGCAAAGTAAAAAACTATTAAAGCTTGTAATAAACTAGTATAAACAATTCTTATTTGCCACGCACTATTAACTCAGTCTAATTGCGAGCGCTGATAGGCTCGGCTGGGTTATAGCAGGAAGGAGAGCCCCACGGTACAGAAGCTTAATGAAGAGACCATCTGGCGCTCCCCCACCCCCCCCAACCCGCCTTCTCTGCAGCACCCTGGGGCCCGACCGCGGAGACGAGCCGTCACACATCCGGGAAAGAACATGAGCAGCGTTCTAGACTCATGTCGAATCCAGATTCAAAGATTTCAGAAAAGAAAGGCAACACGTGGTGAAATGTAACTAAGTACATATATTGTAACTACACTTATACATAGCCATATTCTACTGTTCTTCATACCATTCATCCTGCACTTACACTTATTCTCACTACTCTTATAATGTTACTGTTTTCTGAATACTTCCTCCACCGCTGTGCATGTGAACACCCAGGCTGAAGCTCTTGAGTGGTTTGAAATCCTAAAGCATTTAAATGCCATCAGCGGGATGTCAGTGTCTCTGCCCTCTCTGGTTAAAAGCTTTTTAACATATAAACCCACAGTCATAATATTTCTTTCCATCGTTTACACTCTGCAGTGTCGCGGTCATAACCCCACTTATGACTTTTTATGCATTAATTTGGTTCAATGATCATGTTGTTTACGCAGCTCTGACAAACTAAAGCACAAGACAAAAATCTGAATCAAGATAGTCCTTGGGCAATTGGTTTTGTGGAGGTAAAATACCCAACATGCTAGAAGACTTAATATGTACAATTAACATGCAAGTGCAAAGATGTTGTAATGGAAAGAAGAACAGACTTGACGCCTTTTTAATAGTCAGCTGGGACTTTCGGGTATTAAACTGAGAGCAGTCAAAGAGTTCAATCCACTAAAAGGGTTTCTAATATGTGGTTGACACAAAACTGGAAGAAAACAAACATCGAAGGGAAAAGAAGGAGGGTGATTGGAGATACAACAAGATTCAGGAACCTTTATCGCCAAACTCAGACAAATTCAATGAACGGCAAGGGACTCGGTTGCTTGTGACCAAATTACAAACCAGCTCCGTGAACGCGGTGGGATTCACGTCATGTCCTGCCTCCTGCACGCTCCACCCAGGCTCCACCCCTCGCCTAGTCTCGCATTGCCAGACCTTCCTCCACAGCGCTGCGGAGGAAGGTCTGGCTAGTCCACACAGCATTCTGGGATGGGAGAGAAACGTGCTCTGGTTTATTGGCATTTCTTTAAACCAATCGCAATCGTCTTGGGCGGTATTAAGTGCCAGACGGAGCAACGGTGCCTCTGCAAAATAGCCTCGGGAAGGAGCTTGTTTTGGTGGAACACGTGTACGTTCAAAAGTAGTTTTAGTCGTGCAACAGAAAACTCAGATTGGACAGATAGTCTAGCTAGCTGTCTGGATTTACCCTGCAGAGATCTGAGGAGCAGTTAACCATAGTCCTCACAAATCCACCGGAGGTTAGAACGCCAACACAAAGAAAGAGGAAGGTGACGGATATCCGGCCGAAAATTAGGGACATCAGGCAGATCTTCCAGCTGCACCGGAGCGATCCCCTAATGAATCGTCGTCGATAAAGACTAAGACTTCGCCTAAACAAAATTTAACAATAAAAATGTATTTCCAGGAAGTGTGAACGCATCCGATATCTCCTGTTGTGTACTACATGTGTGAAACAGAGCATGTGAGTGGAGTGCGAGCGAGCAGAGCGGATTTTGTGTCGTTTTTTTAAATAAATAAATACTCCATCTACAATATCCACTCTTCTTTCAGCTCCGTTTTTGGTCTCCACCAACTCCTGAGAAAAATATTTGGCTGTGAAATGTTTAACTTATGCAATATTTACCAAAAGGCCACAATAATTCCCTTAAAGACGTTCAATATGAACATTTTGCTTCATCAGTGAACAGTTGAACGGTTTCTATAAAAGTTAACTGTTCGAGTTTTGAGGTTTTCAGCAACACAAACATGTCGTCGCCGTCGGGCAGAAACGTTACATCTCCATATTTCCTCACTTTAACTTTGTTTTATAAATCAATGCTGTTAGTCACCCTTTACTTCTGGCTGTGGGTTTTTACAAAATGTAGACAGTGACGAGGCGATTTTGTCTGAGTTTATCTGAAATAAATAACTTTTATTTAAGAAATGTTTGTTTAAAGTTAGCTTTTTTTTTTCATTTTTTGGACATACAAGAGGAGAAAAGGTTGTGTGAACTATGTGAATTAGGAGAAGTTGAGAATGAATCCCATTTTCGTTTGTAATGTCCTTATTTTGATGAATTAACACCCGCCTTAAATGAAATATCTTTTCACAATCCTAAAATGTTTTGCTTTACTGACGACGACAAAATGGTGCGGGTGTTTAAACGACTTTGTTTCTAAAGCATGGGACTAACGACAAGAAGATTTATCTGTTTAATATGTAATGTATGTTGCTACTCTGGTATCTGGTCCCTTGATGTAGATAATTGTACATAATTGTCTTGTTAGCCTGTTTGGGCTGGTTATGTTTTCTGACACAATAATGCAATGATTCATTCATTCATTCAAGTTTTTCACCCAACAGCGACGATGTGCAGCTCTCTCTTACATTTGCTGTCAGAGGAGGATCGTGTGTTGTTGCTCCTGCTGGCAGCTCTGTTGCTCTTCATCCTCAGAGCTGCGGCAGAGGAAGAGGAGGAGGAGGAGGAGGAGGAACGGCGGGGCTGTTTGACAGGACTGGGATCCACCGCGGTCGAGGAGGGGACACGCTGGAAGTCTAACACCCTGCAAAACACAAAAACACACACACACAAAGTCCCATGAATGCACTGCTGGGGCCAGGCTCTGGCGGGCTTTCTTGATTGTTTTATTAATGTGATGAAAATGATTTCATCTTTTGTGGGATGAGTCTGTGAAGTTATTCATAATATATGGAAATAAAGGCCCAGATCTGGCTATTAGTTGGTACTGAAGTGAAAAATCTAGTTAATTTGTGGCATTGCCCTAAATGATTCATTCTTTAAATGTGCCACCAACAGTTGAATGCAACATGTCCACGTCCCTTCGCTTCAGGTCAAACAGCATTCTGGGAAAATGCACGAACACATACAGAAAGAAATGAAGGTCAAGGGCAATAAAAAGTACATTAAAACAGCTTGTTACTAATACTAGCAGAGTGTTTGTTCCTACCCTCTAACACGACCCACAGGAACGTTTTCCATCCGTCCCTATATCTAAACCAAAGAACTTAACGGCTGCGGATTTAAACACGTCCTTAACGTTGTGAAACGATTGCAGTTTGGTTAAGTTTATGCACAAAAACTACTTCGTTAAGTTCAGAAAAATATGGTGGATTGGGTTACATTCCAATGCTACTTCACTTCTGGTTACGCACATGACGCAGAACGCCACGTAGTTCCGTAAAGTAAAAAGAAATGGCCGTTTACGTTGCTTTGTGAGCGGGACACGAACCCCGGTCTCCTGAGTGAAAGTCCTGTTTTAGTGTGACACATCCACCAACTTTTCTCGCTCCGATTGTGAGTTCCATTGACCTCGGGAGCCGGAGCTGTGAAAGACGTCACACCTAAGGTGAATGCGTTCCATTTACAAGTCCGATTTTTCATTGTTTCTATTAGCTCTAGCCAGGTTAGCTATTGTTAGCAATACCAGTTGTTAACAACGCATTATGCCGTTTTTTGTGCATACATACAGCACAGTAATAACATGTCCACAGATAGAAGATGGACAGGAATGTGTGTACAACTGATTTATTGAGACACAAATAAGACAGAAGTGCTAATAACTGTATGTTACTAGAGCTTTCACTACTGTTGATGCATGGGGCAGCCATGTTGGATTTTGAGCTCCGGGTACTGTGAGACTGTCCAACTTCCGAGCTCGGAAATCCGAGTTCAAGGGGCGTGTTTCCGACTTTCACCTCGTAAAATACAACATCCGAGTACAAATGGAACGCGCTATTATACTTTGTCACCTTACTTCCAGCTTAGCTCCCGTCATAGTTACTATGACCACTAGATGGCGCCCCCACTATAAACTTAAATATGCGTCATAACCGCTGCTTGAACAAACGACTTATGGGAGCAATTTTCAGATTGACAGTCTCAATCTAACTAGTGGAGTTTAATACGGAAACATGAAACTCTTAGAGCAGCAACGTGAATTTGATCCAATTACAGCCGATCTAAAAGGCCTGAATACTGAATAGCCAGTCAGAGTCTCTCTGTGTGTCATCATTCATCATCCAGTCCGTCTCATTCATCCTCTGATACACCGATACCTGCTGACGGTGTGTCTCATCACACTGTGAGGACGTTGATCTGTTCATACACTCACGTTGTGGGGACTTGGCTTACATCCAAGGACAGAAAACTCCATCCCCACAAGGATGAAAATACAAAGACTGGGAAGGGATGTCAGCAAGTATTGAGAGGCCGACTAACACATTGTTGGCTTTGGTCTTTTAATTGAATTATTTAAAAAAAATATAAAATAGTTTCAGTTTTATCCTTTAAAGACACTTCAACGTAGGGCTGTGATTTTGATTTTGGCTCCTAGCGCTCACAAAAACAATGTAATCGAGAAAAAACTACTATCTTGCACATTACGTTTTGCAAGTCAACTTTTATTTCGTCTTGTGTTCGGAATGACGTGAGTACTGTCGCCTCTCCCGAAGGCTAAACTCACTCAGCCAACAACATTTGAATATATTTTTTATATTATTTATTTTAAGGGGAATTCAAAAAGTCCAACGGGAAAAGTATTAACAGTTCAAGGTGTTTTCACTGTTGATTTCTTTCAACGTTTCAACAGCTTTTCAAAAGTCAATGAGTGATCGTGTTTAATAATCCTGATTTCAATATTGACCAAAATAATTGTGATTAAGATTTTTCCCATAATCAAGCAGCCCTAGTTCAGCAGGGCGACTGAGGTGTTTAAACCCTGAAGGACGTTCTCTCTGCTGCGTCCACTGACATTCTAACGCTCGGTGTTTTAAGCCCCCAATGTCTCCTTCCTTGGAAGGCACTAGGATTAGGCTATGGTTATGGTTATTGTTAGAATAATTTTCATTATCAAATAATAGACAGGGCCACTGAAGATATATTAAAGTTCATTTTACTTGAGAACCCAACAAGGAGGCAGTCTCCGCACTACGGAATAGAACAGACAATGACCTAACGAAAAGCTTTCTACAGCTGCTTTTTATCATATCAAGTGCAAATGCAATAAATCATGATACAGAGTTGATGTTGTCAATTATTATCTTGTCAGAGTCAATGTCGTCTCCTTTATCTGGTCTGGGAGGGCATGTATGCCCTCAGGAACACACCGTGCTCAGACAAGGACAAGCAATGGCTCCATGTTATCTTGTTTAGAGTATTCAGTATAATATTATTCTATGCAAACAGTTTAATAATAACACGAGAGAAAGTATGTGAATCAAAATTTCTCTAACAGTTATGGTTATGTGCCTTGAAGTCAACGGTCGCAGCGCTGCCTGCAAGGAGACGTTGAGGGCTTAAAACACCATCGAACTTCTAATGCAGAAGAAATACCTCTAAATTCTCATAAAAAGTATTAAAATGATCCATAAGGAAATTAATTGAGACTGAAAGCTCTAACCTCATAATGAAGCTGCATTTGAAAGTCAACTGAAAGTGAATTTAGTCTTAAACCGGCGGCACAGCTGTCACCTGCTCGCGGTGAGCGGAAACTTTATGAAGGACGGAGCAATTTATCTCATAGAAACAGATTTTCATTTCATCAAATAATCCCCCATTCCCCTGCTTTTTGTAACTGACGCTGATGTCGTGTTCCCCCTCCCCCCCCCCCTCGCTCTGATAGAGTGTGTTGTGCTGCAGGTGAGATCTGACTGACATCTCCAATTTGATGCAGGGTGCGATAGAGGAAGCGATTGGGAACACAACGAGCAGCCTTTCCTCTCCCTGTCAACCGCTGCTGTCTATCACGGCAGCCATCTACGGCTGCAGGAGGACAGGCTGCAGGGGGACAGGCTGCAGGGGAAACATGAACACACTTCATCTCTTTCACTGTCACATAAATACACATGCATAAACACACACCTGCGGCGTGCACACACAGTTTATTTCAAAAGCTGCTTGAGTGGCAAAGGAAACATTTACACTTCAAAAGGCCTGAGGGAACTCATATAATGTATGTGTGCCACACAAACATGTCAATGTTCAGGGGGGTTTTCACCGACAGGCTGCAGATATTTTCCAGGTTCCCGCAGGTTTATGAAGCAAGTATTCTGATGAGTTTGATCAAATCTGGATTTTCAACCTCGTTAAATTGACTGCAAGACTGTACGTGAACTCAGCTACAGCATAGCGGGGCTGTCAGTGGATTCGATTCGTCATCTGTTCAAGCAGCAATTACGAATTATATTATATTAATTATATATATATTATTATCTAAAGGCCGTAGTATTTCTGAAGAATAAAAAAAGACGGGAGCGAAGTAGTAAGTAAGAGGACAAAGGGCCCTTTTTTAACGATCTAAGCACACGGCGTGAAGCGCCTGGTGCAGGTGCGTTTAGGGCGTGTCCAAATCCACTTTTGCAAGTTTGACGGCGGAAAAAAGGGTCCGTGCGCCGGGTGCGTGGTTCTAAAGGGTTGTACTTAGTGTCTTCATTAATCAGAGGTGTGTTTTGGGTGTAACATACAATCAACCAATCAGAGATCATCTCCCATTCCCTTTAAAAGCTAGGCGCGTTTGGACCTTGGCGCATTGCTACTATGATGGAGGATTTGCACCGTAATAATTTTTATTTGTAATCTTCTGCATGTGTGTGTGCTGCTGTGCGTTCCTGTGTGTGTGTAACAAGCATAGTGTGCGCGCGCTGTGCATAATCCTAGGCGCATTTTACTAATGCTCTGTTAAAATAACAATGAAATGCTGCGCTATTGACTTTAGAGCCGCTGCCTCAAGATAGCAATATGCCCAGAATGCACCTGAACACACCTAAACTAACTAAACTAGTAAAGACACTTGCGTCGGGCTTTGCGCTGCGCCGGGTGCAAGATAGGGCCCGAAGACTGCAAAGCTCCGAATAAGGAGGCAGGTTAGGGTGGTGATTGAATCAAACAAACACAGGACTTTCACAGGAGGAGACCGAGATTTGTGTCCTGTTTAAAAGCTGAGTTTTTAAACTTTATGGAGCAAACGGAGCTCCGGAAAACCCTCTTGGGGCCATCTTTCCTGCCATCTCTAGGGCCGCTAGTTTATGAAACTTTCTGTGGGTTGTATAGAGCAGGGGTTCTCAACTGATCTCACCCTGTGACCCACATTTTCCCATGGTCATTGCGACCCACTTTTACAGAATTCAAACTGAGCAAATGTCATGCTCTCATGTGCAAGCACTTACATTACAGATCACACACTGGGGTTTCTGTCCCTTTTTATCCTCAATGTACGAAAATCCACATTTTAACTACTCAGGGTCATATTTGCGCTTTGCCATCTTTCCTCCGAACATCAACACAAACTATATATATAAAGTCCAAATTTCAGATGCACAGTTAATATTATTTATTTATTTATTGACCAGCTGTCCGCGACCCACCCAGAACGGGTCCAGGACCTACTGTTGGATCCCGACCCACCGGTTGAGAATCACTGGTATAGAGGGTCGGAATAAACAACCTATATCGCCGTATGGTTTGGAGAACTTGTTGGTTGATTCAGATGAGATCAATGGAAGAAACAACATTAACAACTTAACACACACTTAACTACTTAAACTAATAGTTTAGGTATAGTCTGGCCACCGACAATGGTGGAATGTAACTAAGTACATTAACCTGAGCACACATTTGAGGTATGTAACTTTATTCTTGTACTCCACTACATCTCAAAGGGTACATTTTGTACTTTTTACTCCAATACATTTGTCTGACAGCTTTAGTTTTGTATATGAAGGAATGAGCACATCCTTAAACATCTACAGCAGCAAAACTAATGCAGCAGGAATAATACAGAAACATCAGATAGAAGAGAAGAACTGCAGTAAAGGATCTGAATACTTCCTCCACTTCTCCCTCTTGGCGACGGGCCACTGAGAACTGCAACGTCACATTTACTGAATTGAAAGTGAAAGTTTGTCTGAGCGACAGCACAGCTGCAGTCGAGACAACTCTCTCTGTTTCTCTCTAAAGAAACATTCAACTGAATCCAGCAGCTTTTTCTCAAAGTTAAAACCAGAATCCAGAACAAAGTAACAGCAGATAAAGTAGGCCTGCTAAAAGCTAACTAGCCTAGCTTAGCTTCCCTTTGAGTTGTCCAGAGCAGTGTCTGATTTGATCTTTTATTGCTTATAAAGACAACATTTGACATCTTATATTAACTGTGACACTTTGGTAAGTAGCCTCGAACTTCAAACTCTTTCCTCTCAGCCTCACGGTCTCCGTAGTTCCTGCTGTCTGTCTTTGTAAGACACAACAGCTGATCATATTTTCTGTGTTCAGTCCAGAGCAGTGGCTTCCATCTTTTTTACTGCACATTTAACGGGTCTGATTCTCTGCTCTCTGTATCCTCTTCCTCCTCTTTGTTCAAGCTGACCCTTTAACACTAAGGGCCCTATTTTAACGATCCAAGCGCACGGCGTGAAGCACCTGGCGCAGGTGCGTTTAGGGTGTGTCCACATCCACTTCTGCTAGTTTGACGGTGGAAAAAAGGGTCCGTGCGCCGGGCGCATGGTTCAAAAGCATAGGCTTCGATTTCGGTGGGGACGCGTACCTACCAGATTTCGTCATGAGTCATTTTGTACCAACCAAGTTTTTTGAAAACCTCGAGCTCAATTTAGTTAAAAAAAAAAAAAAAGTCCATAACACATAATTCTTGAGCGACAGATGCCAATAAATCCACAACAATCTCTATCCCCCCCAGAGCAGACACAGCCGCTCTGCTGCTGCGCTGGCTGCACGCTTCTCTGTTCACTACGCTGCCTGTCGGGACATTCTGCTTAACGTGGAAAAAAGCTTAACGTGATTTAATGTACCTCAACAACGATCAATGATCACCAAATTCCTCATGGCCATATCTTGTAATGAACACTTAAGCCTGTCAAAAGAACTAAACCAAAATCCAACGATTAGCCTATATAAGTTATCTCACATTAGCGTTGTCTTCATTGGCGCCTATGGCGAGGAAAAAGCTTGTACCTAAACAACGGATCAATGATTACCAAATTTCTCTCTCATATTGCTCCTCATAACCACTGAAAACTGTCCCAAAAAAAATCGAACCAGAAATGTGGTGATGTTTGGTCGATGTTAAGGTACATTAAATCACGTTAAGCTTTTTCACGTTATGACTTATAAACCCCATGAGAACCGTGCGGAGTCAACCCACAGCCGCTCCGCTGCCCTGCTGAAAATGTGAAGCAGAGACGCTTAATGTCAGATAACGTCCATAATAATTGGACTTTGGGTTGCATTTTTTGACAGTTTTCAGTGGTTATGAGGAGCAATATGAGAGAGAAATTTGGTAATCATTGATCATTGTTTACGTACATTAAACCATGTTTTTATTCATTAGTAAGCTACAGGACAGCGTCTTTCAAAACATGACCTGCGCGAAAGAGAAACATTTATTAATGCGTCATTGTACCCAGTACTTCTGGAAATGTACTTCCAAATGCATCTCTGTCCCCAGCACATTTCAAACCAAACTGACGCCCATGTTCCAAAGGGTTGTATTTACTGTCTTCATTAATTATAGGTGTGTTTTTGGCATAACATGCAATAAACCAATCAGAGTGTCATCTCCCATTCCCTTTAAAAGATAGATGCGTTTGGACCTTGGCGCATTGTCATTATGATGGTGGACGGGATATGCACGGTAATATTTTATACACATTTGCATGTTTGTGTGCTGCTGCGCTTCCCTGTGTGTTTGTAACGGGCATAGTGTGGGTGCACTGTGCACGAGCCTAGGCGCATTTTACTAATTTGCTGTTAAAATAACAATGAAATGCTGCGTTATTGACTTTAGACCAGGTTTTTGTTGGTCACTGGCGCGATCACTTCCCGCTGCCTCAAGATGAACACACCTGCATTGTGTAGGTGCACAATGCAGGCGCAGGTGCATTTACTATTTAAACGACGTGGGCACTGGACGGTCTTAAAATAGCAAAGACACTTGTGTCGGGCTTTGTGCCGCGCTGCGCCGGGTGCTAGATAGATGTTATGTGGTGGCCACCATCCGGCGAGTTTTTGTGAACCTCGGCATCTCCAAGGTCTGTGCTTTGGCGCAACCAAGGTAAGCCTAACACTGTTCATCTGTACACACTGCCATGACAAGGATCTAATTTAAATAAGCAAAAGACATGTATTAACAGTTTTTTTTTTCCACGCTCTTTGTCCTCAGAGTGTCGATATGTCTGCTGCCAGCTGTCTGCTGACTGAAGATCAGTTTCTGTGCTCCATCTGTCTAGATGTGTTCACTGATCCAGTCACCGTACCATGTGGACACAACTTCTGTAAAACCTGCATCACTCAACACTGGGATAGTAATGTCCAGTGTCAGTGTCCCAACTGTAAAGAGGTGTTTGATCGAAGGCCTCAACTGCGGATCAATACTTTCATCTCTGAGATGGCTGCTCAGAACAGAAAGCCAGCAGCAAAGTGTCCAAACCAGGAGAAGTTCCCTGTGACGTCTGCACTGGAACCAAACTGAAGGCCCTGAAGTCCTGCCTGGTGTGTCTAGTCTCCTACTGTGAGACTCACCTGGAGCCTCATCTGTTCAGTCAGGCCTGAAAAGACATCAGCTGATCGAAGGCAGGATGTGTATGAAGCACGATAAACTGCTGGAGCTGTTCTGTAAGAACGACCAGATGTGTGTTTGCATGCTCTGCACTGTTTCAGACCACAAGACACATGATGTTGTTCCTCTGAAAGAAGATTATGAAGGAAAGAAGGCCGACCCGGGGAAGACAGAGGATGAAATCCAGCAGATGATCCAGAAGAGACTAAGGAAGATTCAGGAGATCAAACACTCAGTGGAGCTCAGTGAGGAAGATGCAGACAGAGAGATAGCAGGAGGTGTTCAGGTCTTCATCTCTCTGAAGGAGTCTGTTGAGAGAAGCCAGGCTGAGCTCATCGACACGATCAAAGAGAAGCAGAGAAAGACAAAGAAACAGGCTGAAGGCTTCATCAAAGAGCTGGAACAGGAAATATCAGAGCTGAAGAAGAGAAGCACTGAGGTGGAGCAGCTCTCACAGTCTGAAGACCACCTCCACCTCCTCCAGAGCTTCATGTCCCTGAACGCTGCTCCACCCATCAAGAACTGGACACAAGTCAGGATCCGTCCACCTTCATATAGGGGGATTGTGAGGAGAGCTGTGAATCAGCTGGAGGAGACGCTCAGTAAACAGATGAAGAAGCTGCTCGCGTAGGCCGAGCTGAAAAGGGTCCAGCGGTCTGCAGTGGATGTTACTCTCGATACTGATATAGCACATCCCAAACTGGTCTTATCTGATGATGGAAAACAAATTCTACATGGTGATGTAAAGAAGAATATCCCAGACAATCTGAAATGTTAAACCATGTTTTTATTCATTAGTAAGCTACAGGACAGCGTCTTTCAAAACATGACCTGCGCGAAAGAGAAACATTTATTAATGCGTCATTGTACCCAGTACTTCTGGAAATGTACTTCCAAATGCATCTCTGTCCCCAGCACATTTCAAACCAAACTGACGCCCATGTTCCAAAGGGTTGTATTTACTGTCTTCATTAATTATAGGTGTGTTTTTGGCATAACATGCAATAAACCAATCAAATAAAGAGTGTCATCTCCCATTCCCTTTAAAAGATAGATGCGTTTGGACCTTGGCGCATTGTCATTATGATGGTGGACGGGATATGCACGGTAATATTTATAGACATTTGCATGTTGCACCTGTGGGTTTGTAACGGGCATAGTGTGGGCGCACTGTGCACGAGCCTAGGCGCATTTTACTAATTTGCTGTTAAAATAACAATGAAATGCTGCGTTATTGACTTTAGACCAGGTTTTTTCAAATAGGGTGTTTTAAAGTGCCCATATTATGAAAAAAAATCACCTTTTCTGGGATTTGGGGTGTTATTTTGTGTCTCTGGTGCGCATACAAACTTGGAAAAAAAGCTGTTCAAAATCTGCACGGCTTTCTACGTCACTAGCCGAAACGAAGGGGCTAACCGTAGCATGCTAGCGCTAGCATGCTAGCTCGTTTCAATGGCAAAACACTGCTACAACACACACTAGTTCACCATAATCTACAAAAGAACTACTTCCATGTCCCTGTTCTGCAGGTATTCCACGCAAAGTTGGAAGTGTGCCCTCGTTTAGAAGAAGTCGCCCGGCTAATCCTGCCTTGTACTACTGAAGTTGGAGAAACAGCTAGCTAGCTCATGTAGTCCTTACCTAGCTTCTGAGCATGTAGTCCTTACCTAGCTTCTGAGCATGTAGTCCTTACCTAGCTTCTGAGCATGTAGTCCTTACCTAGCTTCTGAGCACGTAGTCCTTACCTAGCTACTGAGCATGTAGTCCTTACCTAGCTACTGAGCATGTAGTCCTTACCTAGCTTCTGAGCATGTAGTCCTTACCTAGCTACTGAGCGTGTAGTCCTTACCTAGCTTCTGAGCATGTAGTCCTTACCTAGCTACTGAGCATGTAGTCCTTACCTAGCTACTGATCATGTAGTCCTTACCTAGCTTCTGAGCATGTGCGACTGCCAACAAAGATGAAACAGCAGTGAGAGGTCTCACTCTGTAGCTAAAAACAGAGAGCTCAACACACAGGGTGAAAAGAGGAGCTGCAGCAATGTGCAGTACAACAAAAATATGGTGTTTTCTGAAAATTAAACCACATTAACCTATTCTGGTACAACCTCTAAATACAATTATGAACCTGAAAATGAGCAGAATATGAGCACTTTAAGGGTTTGTGATAAACTGAAGGATGAAGTGTTCCTTCATGTGTTGAAGAAATTCTTGTACTTGTTAAGCAAAATAAAAAACTGGGCTGTTTTTTTCTGACAAAAACATCCGATATAATTGGAAAACTCTGCCTGGGAACATTTTACTACACAGGGAGTACTTTTACTGTAAGTATTGTAAGGATATTTTACATACTTTTACTTAAGTAAGGGTTTGAATGCAGGCTTTAACTTGTAGTGGAGTATTTTCACAGTGTGGTATTAGTACTTTTACTTCAGTGAAGGATCTGAATACGTCTTCCACCTATACCCATGCACCGAGCTTCTTCTCACAAAACAAAGTCTAAAAATAAAGTGCTCTGGTTCAGTAAAAGCTTTTCCTAAAGGTATTGGAGATGTGAAAAATATGAAACCTCCTCACTCAAAGAGAACAGCTTTGTCTCGTTAGTCACAAACTTACAGCCTGCAGGTCTGACTTTTCTTATACAGATTTTATTTTTATCTCCTTCTTATAGACTGGAGTATTCAGATTTTTATGTCTTTCTGTAAGGCACTTTTTTGAGCTCTGTCACACAAACAAGACACTGCAACAACAGAGAAAATACAGCAGAGGATTAACATATGATCAGCAACTTTCTGATTTGTGATGTGGGTATGATGAACTTACATATTCAGACCTGCTGCTGTGTTTGTCCCTGCAGTCTCAACCCATCAGGATAACCGGTGAGTTTGTGTGCGTGTGTGTTGGTCGAGGGTGATTACTGTACCTCGCTAAGCTGATAATCCGCAGCGCGGCAGATAAACGCCTATAAATATTTACAGGACGGCAGTGTTGACACGGCCGGGCTCCACGGCTTTCCATCCCGTGTCTCTCCGAACAGAGCAAGGCGGCCTGGCTGTGGAGTAACTCTCACAAATTGAAGCTGTGTAATTCTCCAGATAAAAAATGAAATAAATGAAATAATCCAGATCATTACTGGAGGCTTTTTCAGAGAAGGTAGTGTGCATGACATATTGTCCTTCTGCTGGCTGGACGGGGTCAAAGATTCTGTTACACCTGGACAAACTAAAGTAAAAATGATTCAGAGGTTTATTTTGTCTGGCATCCTCTAATCCCACAATGCACTGCTCCCATAGCCTCCCCACCTACAGACAACCGGTGACTAGTCTATATCCACGATCTCCACTTGTGGGATTTCCACATTGCTGCCGGAAATTCCGCCGTATGTACTTGTTTTCGGCCGGATCCTCTGATCTCTGCAGGGTAAATCCAGACAGCTAGCTAGACTATCTGTCCAATCTGAGTTTTCTGTTGCACGACTAAAACAACCTTTGAACGTACACACGTTCCACCAAAACAAGTTCCTTCCTGAGGCTATTTTGCAGAGGCACCGGGGCTTCTTCTCAAGACTATTGTGATTGATTTAAAGAAATGCCAATGAACCAGAGCACTTTTGTCTCCCATCCCGTAATGCTGTGTGGACTAGTCAGACCCTCCTCCGTCACGCTGTGGAGGAAGGTCTGGCAAAGCGAGACTACCGGTGACTGACTTCTGTAACAAAGTGACAGTTAGTGCCTGTAAGTGTAAAACTACTGTATAGGTTAGACGTTCGATTCAACGTGATTCTGAGGTTCTTGCTTAACTACCTGGAGACCTGAGCAACCCTGCCTCCTAAAAATGACTTTCCCAATGCACTTGTTACATACTGAAAGTTAGAGTCTGTCCTCCCCCGAAAAATGCTCCTGTAAGTTATTCGTTCAAGTAGTAATTTTGTCTCATCTTTACATTTGTTCATCATGTTCAGCGTCACGTGCGGAACTTAGAAGTGAAGTAACGCCTGATTTAAACTCAAAGCTTGATCTTTTTATAAACTAAGTAGTTTTGGTGCCTAAACCAAACCAAACTGTGAATGTTAACGACGTACTTAAAACTGCGAGTGGGTCTACCACTGCCTTGATTGGTTAGTTTTGTTATCTTCTAAATCTTTAAAACACTAAAGTCTCACAATAACACAAACTAACCGACAGAGGCAGAGGTAGAGAAGCAACTCCCGTGTTCTGCGAGGTAAAATGACAAACCTGCGAGGTTTTTGTCAAAGGAGTCTGGTGGCTTTGAAGAGAGCAGAGATAACGGCTTCAGTTCCCCGTCGTAAAGGGCTGTCTGACAGCAAGGCAAAGCGCTGAAAATATGTGAAATATAGCGAACACTTAAACTGATATACAGTGGCTTGCAAAAATGTACACACCCATGCTAAAGTTGACTAAAAAGAGGAATAAAAAAAAACATCTTTTTGAAATTGATCTTAATGCCTTAATAAAAAAAAATAGAAAAAAATCCAACCTTTAAGGACACCAGTTTTCTTTGTGAATGAATAATGTATCGTAAATAAATAAATGTTCTTCCTTAAAATACAGGGAGCATAAGTCAGTACACCCCTATGTTAGATTCCCATAGAGGCAGGCAGACTTTTATTTTGAAAGGCCAGTTATTTCATGGATCCAGGATACTATGATCCTGATAAAGTTCCCTTGTCCCCCCCATCATCACATACCCTTCACCATACCCCCACATCATCACATACCCTTCACCATACCTAGAGATTAACATGGTTTGATTTCAGTTAGCCTAATAGCTGGTTTGATTTGCATTGAGAGATGATTTTATGGAAAGTACCCCATGCCAATCTCTAGGTATGGTGAAGGGTATGTGATGATGGGGGGGTATGGTGAAGGGTATGTGATGATGGGGGGGTATGGTGAAGGGTATGTGATGATGGGGGGGTATAGTGAAGGGGATGTGATGATGTAGGGGCCAAGGGACCTTTATCAGGATCATAGTATCCTGGATCCATGAAATAACTGGCCTTTCAAAATAAAAGTCTGCCTGCCTCTATGGGAATTTAACATAGGGGTGTACTCACTTATGCCCCCTGTATTTTAAGGAAGAACATTTATTTATTTACGATACATTATTCATTCACAAAGAAAATTGGTGTCCTTAAAGGTTGGATTTTTCCTCATTTTTTTAATTAAGGCATTAAGATCAATTTCAAAAAGATGATTATTTTATTCTTCTTTTACGTCAACTTTAGCAGGGGTGTGTGTAAACTTATGCAAACCACTGTAGATGTTTTTATGTGTCTAAAATATGTTTAGCAGCTGCCATCGTCCACAGCAGGACATTGCTTCGCTTCCATGTCGGTACTCTGCCTACTACTGCCTCATTCTCCAACCTGAGGTCGTTTCATTTAGCCGGTAACTTGTAATTTGATGTAACAAATGGCTGATGTCTGGTCAGATTGTCCTGCAGTACCTGAAACACAACCAGTGCTGCGCAAATGAATCATGTAAGGGATCTAAGTGAAGAAAAGATGAAGCAGATGAGTGAACAAAGGGATGGAAAGCGACTGGAGCGTTTATCTGAGCGGCTGTGGGCTGCCAACACACTTGTTTTTCATGCTGTCAGCCTCTTTTTCTCTCTCTGCACTCGTCCGCTGTTCTCTCCATCCCCTTCCTCCTCTCTTGCATCTTCTTTTGTGTCTTCTTTTACAGCCCACATGCAGTTATCCTCCTCCTCCGCCACCTGTCCTTGGCGGCCTGCAGTGATCTGTGTTTTCAGCCCCGTGGCGGGGCAGTCAGAGCGCTGTCAGTCCACTGCTGTTCCCAGTTTTTTTTTTTTTTTTGCATTTTAGTTAGACATTTGTTTCTTTTAACCTTTCTCTGAAAGTCAAGTGAGCGAGCGAGGCTGCCGTTTCTCAGAATCACCTTGTTTCACTGCAGCAAATTGGTTTATCTAATCTGGAAGGCACCTTGAAATGACATGATGAGTGTGAAATGTTCTCGCCTCTGAAAATCTCGTCCTCAGCAAGTCAACACATTTTATTGTAATTTTGTGTTGTTTTCAGTCTACTTTACAAGTTTGGTTTCAGTTTTATAAGAGATTCGCTCTCTCTCGTTAACTGTTAACTGTTGTAATAAAATGGTTCACTTCTCTTCCTTTTACTTTTATTTTGGTAGAGCTGTGGCCAATAAACCTGAGGGAGGCCGGTGAACATAGACAATATATTTATAATGGATCAACAATATAAAATGGGAGAAAAAAAAACCCGCATTACATTAACTGTACAGAAAAAGCATTTTTATCCTTATTTTGTGGTCCACGTTTTAGTTTAAGACGGCATTCTGGGGCCATTGTAGGAACAAGAAACTAATTATTTACAGAGCCCAGGGGAGAGGGGTAACATTCTGGGAAGAAACTCTGAATTTCCGAGATAAAAGTCATAAATTAAAGAAAGAAAAGCGTTTTTTTTTGTTAAAGGCGTGCTAAGCCAGGGGTGTCGAGCTCAATTTCACTAAGAGCCAGACTGGAAAAAGAGAATCACATCAAGGGCCAGACAGGTAGAGTTCATTGGCTTTTATTTCATCGAAAAAGTAAAATATCTTTGACTCAATTATTGCATGTCTCATATAGTCTTCTCACTTACAGTTATTCATAGTGTCAAATCACAGCAGATGTTATCTTGGGACACTTTACAAATAGAGCAGGGGCCTCATTTATAAAACCTGTTACGCAAGAAAAAGTTGCGTGAAATTTGCCGTCGCAACATTCCTCGGGAGTCGGGATTTATAAAGAATTTCCATGCGTAAAAATGTGTCCAGTTTTCCGCAACCTTTTGACCATGCGTGTGATCGTGCGTAATGCTCCCAAGGTTTTGCAGAGTGCGTTTTGGTGAACTCCGATGGTATCCCCGTTTTCCGAACCCAACCCAGTTTTTGTTTTCCTGAACCCAACAATCCCGTTCTCTCCAAGCCGACCCAGAGCCGGTCGCGGCGCCCGGCGAGGGGCTGCCAGCAACGGGGAGAGGCAGGGGATCCTCCCACACCGTGCAGCGGACGCTAAAAGGAGACTTTCAGCGTCAATAACAACGACAAAGGCACCTGACCAAACGTCGTCGTATTTTTTACGAGATGGGAGTGAGAATCTGTTGATGTGATCACACTCTAAATTTTAATAATAAAGAAAAATGATGCTATTTGTTATTTCTTCTAACTCAAACTCACTGGCCTTGGCTCATTTTCTGTGAAGAACATAAAAAATAACTTATTTTCAATGACTGCACACGGTACACCCCACCTACACATAACTATTACATATGAGGTGCTCGGGTCTACTGGACCAGAGTGTAATAATTGTAGGTGCTATGAAACTTAACTGTATCCTCCTCCTATCTGGGCCTGCTGTGTGTGTGTGTGTGTGTGTGTGTGTGTGTGTGTGTGTCTGATTGTAGGTGTCTGTGTGTGGGAATGTTGTCTTTCTGCACCTGCTATTCCCACACAAAGTTAAACATTTTTTACATTTCAGACACTTTCACCTGTTCTGATTAAGTTCTAAGAAATAAGCACCGATAATGATCAAAAATCTTGTTTCTATTTTTTACCTTTTTTATAATTGAATTTCCTTGTTTGCTCACAAAAAACGAAAATGATCATATGATCGGAAATGTGATCTCACAGGGTTAAATGGCAAATATGAACCATAAATGATGTATATATCATTGGTAATTGAGCTATATCTGTTAAGTATTAAGGCTGTGTAACAAAAATATGAACAACACACAAGGGTTAAGGCCTCCAAAACAGGATTTTGTTTCGATGTTCTACCTCTGTTAGGAGCACCTCGACCTCACAATCACTGAATCGTGTTTTTTCCCCATTTTTTTGTTTCATGATTGGTCATGAAGGGCTTCTTTACAAGGCTGCAATATTCATTGATTGTTTAACATGGACCTTATTAGGACAAATATGGGACGACCTTGGGAGGAGCGTGAGGCTCGTGCACGACCACATAAGGTAACGCACGTCCGTATTTATAACGAGAAGAGCGCGTGTGCCGCAAGGTGTTAGTTTTTTGCTTAATTCGGACTTTTTGGCGCACAAAATCTTTCAGAATAGAATCTACGCAGTCTACACAGTTTTATAAATGAGGCCCGAGGTCTAGACAACGCTATAATTTACAAAGACCCAACACTTCCCCCCCCGAGAGCGAGCATTTAGTGCGACAGTGGCGAGGAAAATCTTCCTTAAGGCAGTGTGCTCGTTCACCCAGCAGGGCGTTCAACGCATCACAGTTTCAGTTTAAACAAACGTGTTGGCACAGTTTGTCGAGGACGAACATACCCAATGTTGTTTTCTTCTAAATAGGCCAACGGCAACGTCTCTTCAAAGTCCAGATGCTTATGATAATACGTATATAAGTATTTCCTTATTGAGTTCTTTTCCTTGAATATTACCCCCCTTCCTCGGCTCCTTATTTTTTTCAGTTTGTTTTCATCTACAATTGCTGCAATACGCTAGCCTGACGAGCCAGACCCACATCCAGATGTTGGGTCTGACCCACATCCAGATGTTGGGTCTGGGAACTCACCACTGGCAGGGCTCAGTCCGAGGGGCGGGATAAACAGTTGTCTTTCAAATTCCCTCTGCACGCAATAGGATAGCGCTACAACCAATCAGAGCAACGCTAGTTGGTAGATTACACTTTAAACTCCGAACACATCTTCCTTTTTTAGGAATGACTTCAGTGCCGTTCTTTGTTCTTTTCTCAAAGAAAAGCTGAACTCCAAGTCTTCCAGAGTCGCGGCCAAAGCCGATTCCAAAGACCCCTGTTCTCCAGCAGCAGCAGCCATCGTCTCTGTTTTCAAGTAGCAGGGAATTCACGCGGAACCGTCTCAACTCTGCCGTCATTATGTTAAGCCCCGCCCACCGACTCTATACACGATGTGATTGGCCTGACTAGAGTTTGGTTTTTCCAGCTCGCAAGCCAACGGAGAGTTGCTAGACGACCCTGGCTGCAAATTACATTTGCTGCCGCTAGGGTGGTCTAGATTTCTAGGCTAGCAGTACGCTGTAATACTCGTTTCAGTTTACTTTTCATTTCATTTTCATTAAATGTCTATTTCAGACAACTCTGTATTCAATATTTTACTGGCTCTGACACAAACTAACACAACTATATACACACACACACACACAACTATAAGCAGTCAAGAGAGACAATCACTACAGAAAGACAAATGTAACACATTTGGAAATATTTGTGTCTTTTTGAGACAGATGTGATTCCACAGTGGTGTTTACCCTTTCTGCTCCACCACTCAGTCATGGGAAGTATATTTGCTTTCATTTCACAGTTTGAAACGATCTGCGTCTCAGAGTGGCTTTTATAATCTGAGGTCAGTTCAGAGCATCTGATGGAGGAAATGATTAATAACTCCTGTTTTCACCGAATTGCCGTTTCCCTCTTTCACAGTAAATTGCCGTGGCGGCAAAAATTCCCTGACAAACACCGGCGCAGTGTTTGTTGTTTCGAATACGGTGAGTCCTCTGTGTGCACAAATAAGTAGCGCTGTCACCTTCAGTGCTGTCAGGGAGTTTTACAGGCTGTGAATACACAGCACAACTGCAGATTATTGCCTCACTGCTGTGTGTGCTGCGTTTACGAGTGAAGTGTGCTGTTATGGTGAAAAACACAATTAACTGAGAGTAAATGTAATACTAACAAATGAAAAAAAAACATTTTAATAGAAATAAACATCAAAACTAATATTTCAGCCTGCATTGGGATTTTAGGTATCTACGTATCTGCTCTCTGTTTCTACAGTTTATACTGAACTAACATTTTGCCTTCTTTAAAGGATGATTTCACCGATTTTAAGTGTGTCTCCAGGAGTTGAGGAGTTCTACGTACTGTATGTAAGTAAATTGAATCTGTTTTTTATACCAGGGGTGATTCTAGGATCAGAGCTTTGGGGGAGCCTGGCATAGCCTGGTCCTACAAGACTCTGGTCCATTAGCCTGGTACTACCAGACTCTGGTACACTAGCCTGGTCCTACCAGACTCTGGTACACTAGCCTGGTCCTACCAGACTCTGGTACACTAGCCTGGTCCTACCAGACTCTGGTACACTAGCCTGGTCCTACCAGACTCTGGTCCATTTCATTGGTTCAGAGAGTCTGGCCACTCTCCATTGACAACTGTTAACTTCCTTGAAGGCGGGTACTCTGTTGAAGATTAAAACTACTGGATCTGCCCAGAGCCACTCTGGATCTGCCATAACCAATCGCTAACGTTTGGTCATGACGTCGGCTTAGCATCGCTAGCGTTAGCCTTAGCCAACTCTTTCACCACTAACGGAGCGAACTGGAAAATCAAACTGTTCCCGAACCCCGTGGGGAGGAGGGCCACAACATCACGGCCACCAACACAACTCAGCAAAGATTGTTCTTGCTCGGGTTTTAACTTCTGGATATTCAGCAGCGCACAACGGACCGAATGGCTTCCCATTCGCAATGGACTCGCATCTTTCTTCGCCGCCAATACGGAACTACAACTCAAACTAGAGCACGACCTCAACGTCATCGTTCTCAGCCACTCCCTCTGTTCTCCGATTGTCCCGCCAAAGATTTGGCCGGAGAAAACCCAAGAATATACCGCAAACCCAGACGGAGTACTGAAGGGAAATGAAAATTGAGCAGACGTATGTAGGAGGGCGGAGCCAGGCTAAGTCTGGCACCCTTTTAACGTAATTTTTTTAAACAGTATTCTACTGTACTATCTGCATTTTTACGTCACTGTGGACCATCACGATGGATCAAACACTGAATTGTGTAACTAGAAAGACACCAACAATTCTGAGAAAACTTACTTTAATGCTTAGCCACAGGGCCATTACTGCAAAGGGGAGTTTTACAAATGAAAATCGGATATGTAGCTATAGAAAAGCAGACATTTCCAAAAATGCAGCATCAATTACTTTTGAAAAGTGCACCATTTTCTGCAAATGGCTCAGAATTTTTTTTCTGAATGATCTAGGCGTCTACATTTCAGGGTATAGTTTCATAATGCTTTGATATTCCTAGAGCAGAACTCCTTAGCGTGCACACGCACACACACACACACACACACACCTCATTTCTTGCATCAGTTATTTTTAATAACTGTAATTTAGTTTGGAAAAAAAGCTTAGTTGTGTATAGATTTTCTGCATTAGAGCAAATCTAATTCTCTTTAAAGAGTTTCCTTCTCTATTTAACACATTGTGTTGTTCACATGCTGCTCTGCACTTACATTTTTTTTATTTCTCTCCTTCTATACAGTATCTCTTTATTTTGTATCTCTATGACATTCTCATTTTCTTCTGTTTCAATAATCCTAGTGATGTGTATGGATCTTCCCAGCTCAGATCTCTCTCTCTCTCTCTGTCTCTCTCTCTCTCTCCGTCTCTCTCTCTGCTTGTTTGAAGTACAGGATTTTGTACTGCATGAATGTATTTTGTGTGTATTCTGCCGCCGTGCAGAATAATGGCAGTTTAGGATGGATGGAGGGCAGAGGGGAGGCCAGCAGCTGCACCCATCCTCACAAAACGCCCCTTTAACTGGCTGAAAGCGGAAAACAACAAGGTCAAACCGGGATCAACTCGCAGCTTTTCATCTCCATCTGGAACGGTTAGCTGAGAGAGGACCATCGTTTTCCTAATCTCAGGGTCCAACGTACGCTGCCATCAAAACAGGAAATGGGCCTGCCGCCGAGCACCAGTCACAAATAGAGAGTTGAGGCAGTTCATGTTCTCCAAGAGGGCGAACAATTTCCTGCTCTCAGCTGAAAATGTGCGGTCCGAGTCCCTCGGGAAAAATACATTTCGAAGCTGTTGAAATACAAAAAAATTTAGAAGACATCTGAGGTCGCCCTGCTGCCTGAATCCTTTGGACTAAAATATCAGCTCAGTTTCCGGCAGCTTTACTACGTTTATATCTACTCTGTTGTATGTTGTCAGACAACAGATAACAATCAGAACTACATTTACAGTACACACTCGCTCACACGCTCTTATTGGACAGTTATTTTTCTCCTGCTGCCATTAAACTGATTTTTGACAAAGTAGTTCATTCCAGAACGATGCATTTCCGCGCTTTTCTTTTAGATCCTATTATACCCAAACTAGTCTGGCATTGCCAGACCTTCCTCCACAGCGTTGCGGAGGAAGGTCTGGCTAGTCCACACAGCATTCTGGGATGGGAGAAAAACATGCTCTGGTTTATTGGCATTTCTTTAAACCAATCACAATTGTTTTGGGTGGCGCTAAGCGCCGGACGGAGCCACGATGTGTCTGCAGAATAGCCTCGGGAAGGAACTTGTTTTGGTGGAACATGTAGACGTTCAAAGGTTGTTTTAGTCGTGCAACAGAAAACTCAGATTGGACAGATAGTCTAGCTAGCTGTCTGGATTTACCCTGCAGGTATTAAGTGTATTTTTTGGAGAAATGTGGATGCTTAACACACAGAAGATCTTCATGATGAGTAGAGAATATTAGGTGATTGCTTGAATAAATAATTGTTATTATAATGCAACATTTAATCAAATTCAATACTCGCTCACACTGCAGCGGTCTGGTGTCTCTGGAGCTGAACACAGCAGATGGCATTCAGACCTACTTATCACAGAGCCAAAGAGCCTCCGGGCAAGGCAGCACACTGGGGCACAGAGTCTGAAACTGGCAACTCTGGTCACACAGAAACTGTTTGACTGACAGATGGCTGCTACACTTCCATCAGATAATGCTACACTGTTAGCATGTGGGATCTGCTGAAGACAGAGAGCTAATGAAGTATACCTACCAAGTACTAATACCACACTGTGACAATACTCCCCTACAAGTTAAAGTCCTGCATTCAAAACCTTACTTAAAAGGGAAACTTAGTGTTTTTTCACCCAGGTCCCTATTTTCCCATATTTTAAGTGACTGATGGGAACAACAATCTTTGGCGAAACAAGTGCAAACCCAGTGTGTTCAGGGGACAGGCAGCTAGCAGATAGTGAGGAGATGTTTTTTTACAGTGTGTTCAGGGGACAGGCAGCTAGCAGATAGTGAGGAGATGTTTTTTTTTTACAGTGTGTTCAGGGGACAGGCAGCTAGCGGATAGTGAGGAGATGTTTTTTTACAGTGTGTTCAGGGGACAGGCAGCTAGCAGATAGTGAGGAGATGTTTTTTTACAGTGTGTTCAGGGGACAGGCAGCTAGCAGATAGTGAGGAGATGTTTGCTGTATGTGACAAAAAATTTTGTAGCCTAAAAAAAAAAACGTGACATTGCTTAGAGCACCTCTAATTCACCCATGTATAACCGTTTCACTGATTTTGCTAAATGTGGTTTTCTATTAAGTATAACATTTAAAAAGTTAAAGGATAACTTTGGTATTTCCCCATGTTTTCTTGTCTTAGTGACTAATGGGAACAATATGAAATTGATCCAGTGTAAACCCACCAGACTCCATGTAAATAATCAGTGATTTTGTCATCGTAAAACGCTCTATGGCGTTTTAAGCCCCCAACGTCAACTTCCAGGCAGCGCTGTGACCGTTGACTTCAAGGCACCTAACCCTAACCATTGCCTAATCCTAGTGCCTAATGCCTTCCAGGCAGCGCTGCCTGGAAGACGATGTTGGGGGCTTAAAACACCAAACAGCTCGTAAAACAAACTTAATTCAAAGTCGTCTTGGTTCGTCTTCACACTGTTCCACCAATCACCGCCACTGTTGTTTGGTTGAAATAAACCCTTAATTTCACCCATTTACATGTGGAAACATGCTGGCTCTATACACGCTAAAAGTACTGATTATTTACATGGAGTCTGTTTTTCTCTTCTATCTGATGTTTCTGGATTTATATTCCTGCTGCATTAATGTGTATGTTGTATTTCACTGCTGTAGAGGTTTACGGTTGTGCCAATTTTAACTCCTGTATAAATACTGTTGGGTAGTTTAATCTACAGCAATGCATCATGGTCTATAACGTCATCATGTGTTTGCAGCGTCGCCGTCCCGTGAGAACCACGTATCTTTAAAAAGTTTGAAAACTTTTCACGGTGTTAAGAAAAACAGCCCCGTTTTCAGCTCCTGCGGCTGCCATCATTCATCTTCATCAGCAGTGACGTGGTGTTAATCAGCGTTTTAACGGCGGCATCGATCCGGGAGGGCCGACTCAAAGCCTCAGCTCAGCCGAGCGTCTGTTATTGAGCCGTGTAGGAACAAACCTTTAAACGTGACTATTGATCTGCAGGACGGCCCCTTGCTCCTCTGAGCCGGGATCACACTAAATGACTCTTTTATGGCTCACACTGCTGGTTTATCTGTGTAATTAGGTGTGATATTACAGCTGCGGCTGAGAGGCCGCTCCTCGCTGTGATTACAGCAACAGCCGACACAAGCGGCTACCGCAGTCCTCGTCATCCCTGTAAAAAATGTCCTTCAGGCTGGTTTGGGTTTTACGTCCGGGCTCAGTTTAGGACCATGAACACACACACTTTTAAAATCCTTTTTTTATTTTTATTCTGCTCATCACTGCCGACGGCTACTGGAGCACTTTTCCAGATGGATTGCTTTCAAATTCACCAGACTAATTACACAGCAGCTCCGCGAGCGTTTAAAGGGCCTTCTGTTAAAGGAGGTCAATAGGTAAAGGTAAGGTACTTTATTGTTACATACACATACATGTAGCGAAATTCATTCTCTGCATTTAACCCATCCCTCAAGGGAGCAGTGGGCAGCCAGTTACAGCACCCGGGGACCAACTCCAGATTTGAGCCAGTGTCTTGATCAAGGACACTGACTGGAGAACCTAGTACGTGTTTTTAAGATGGTGGGAGAAACCGGAGCACCCGGAGGAAACCCAAAACAGTCATGTTTCGATCTAATTGTCAAGCAAATTTTAAGCGAACTTTTAAAATGTCTCAAAAAAGCGTTCCCATCAACTGGTTTAGAGCGAATAAACTAGACTACGCAAAGTGTAGTTTCGTCGCAAGTTCATCAAAGAATGGACAAAATCACTGGAGTTCTCTCAAAGTTCGTTTTAACTTTGTCAGTTTTACAGCACAAGTACAGAAAAATGACTGAAGAGTGTTCTCAACAGTGTCTTTTTAAAGGAGTTGGGAGTCTGGTTAGTTATTCGGTTCATGCAATCAGTAGCTTTACTTCTTATCTCTGGTCAGGCCCGGCATCTCCTCCACATTATGTGCTCTGCCCTCAGGGACGCATCCTGTGCTCCTTGCAAGGTCGCTCAGCTTTCATGATTAACATATGAGAGATAGAAATACTAAAACAGCAGTTTGGATGCAAATGGTTTAACAAAGAAACTGAAGCAAAACTGTTCTAAGCATAAACATTTACGCATGGTTGTAGATTGCTAAATGAAAGACGGAGCATTGTACAAGGTGGTCACCTGTGCAGAATACAGGGCTGTGGCATTTGGAGACATTTGGTGTCATTTCAGCAAGACAACCGTTGACCGCTGTGTATACGCGGTGTGCAGGGCCATACGATTCAAGCTGTTGAACCAATTCGTCAATTTACCCGACGTGGCTGAGGCCCAGGCTACAGCGCACCGCAACTCCACTACTCACCTTGTGCCACAATGTATGGCTCACTGGATTGGACCAGTATTGCGATCCTCCCCTCATTCGATAGATACCGGAATTATAGTCATGTGACTCACATGTTCGCTACGTCACAACTTATTCGGCAAAGCCGTTTCCATTTCCCATTTTGCGCACTTTTTTTTTTTTTTCGAAATAGGCAAAAACCACCTCAAGCGAGCGTAAAAAACTTGTGTGCGAATTATAGGAAGTTTTTCCAAATTTTGCCGTTTCCATCAACGTTTTCTAATGCCATACTTCAAAATGCGCATAAAAATACGTTGATGGAAACATGACTAATGAAGATGTTGTGTAACTCTGAACTGTTGTCCGCTTATCCGGGGTCGGGTCGCGGGGGTAGCAGCTCCAGCAGGGGACCCCAAACTTCCCTTTCCCGGGCCACATTAACCAGCTCTGACTGGGGGGATCCCGAGGCGTTCCCAGGCCAGGTTGGAGATATAATCCCTCCACCTAGTCCTGGGTCTCCCCCGAGGCCTCCTCCCAGCTGGACGCGCCTGGACCACCTCCCTACGGAGGCGTCCAGGGGGCATCCTTACCAGATGCCAGAACCACCTCAACTGGCTCCTTTCGACGCGAAGGAGCAGCGGCTCTACTCCGAGCTCCTCACGGATAACTGAGCCTCTCACCCTATCTCTAAGGGAGACGCCAGCTACCCTCCTGAGGAAAGCCATTTTGGCCGCCATTTTGACCCTGGATCTCGTTCTTTCGGTCATGACCCAGCCTTCATGACCACAGGTGAGGGTAGGAACAAAAACCGGTAGATCGAGAGCTTTGCCTTCTGGCTCAGCTCTCTGGTGCGATAAACTGAATGTAATACCGCCCCCGCTGCGCCGATTCTCCGACCAATCTCCCGCTCCATTGTCGCCCCCTCACTCGCGAACAAGACCCCGAGGTATTTGAACTCCTTCACTTGGGGTAAGGACTCACTCCCTACCTGTTTGAGTGCTTAAATTAAAAGTTATTCCATTTTCCTCCAGGCAGTTGGGGAGGGTTTCTTGACAAATAAACACCTAATTTGAAACACAAAGAATTGGCTAATTTATCGCTCTCTTCTTTTAACCCCTTTATTTTTTTATTAATTTTTTATTAAATAACAAAATTTGTTTCAATGAACTTCAATGAAAGTTATGAGTAAACCTGACACAATGTTGTCAGACACTTAGAATATTAATCTGAGCCTGTCAGCGGCAAAACAAGCATGTTTGTGAAGGTAAATACCAGCTGGACAATTGCCCTATTAACTTACATTGTAGCTTGTTTAGCCGCTGCATCGACCTCGCTTAATACTGCACCAATTTCAAAGACTGTTGTTCCCATCAGTCACTCACACACAAAAACATAGGAACATAGGGTTGAAAAAAAAACAGTAGTTACCCTTTAACTTGACATTGTACTCAGTGTTACTCTCCATTGCTGCTGCTGTATAAAATCCAGAAAACGTTAGCAGTGAAGTCAGTGTTGTGCTCATAATCACAGCAAAGAAGCCCCTCCGGGTGCCAATAAGGCTTTTAATTTGCTCTGCGCTGCACTGCTGCAGAACCTGATGGAGTTATTAGGGAACTCAGTGGCTGTTCTCCTGATGGGAGTAATTACATGGCAGCAGAGAACGTCAATAAACACGGCGGACAAACACATTTAGAGAGAGCGCCGGTGGAGAGGGAGAAATCAATGATCCGTTCAAAGATTCTCTCTTTATTCTGCTGCGAGCAAGCGATATGAGAAGTGTTTTTGTTTTTTTTAAAGCAGAGAAGGCGACTCATCGGCGAGAATCTGAAGGAAGAAGATGCATAACAAGACAGGTCTTCGAAATCGTTCCCTATCCCAGAAATCGAGCACTATATAGTCCACTTTAACTTTTGTTTTTTATTTATCTCGAACAATCGACATACTGCAAAGATAAAACACAATCATATACAAATGATTCCATCAAAGAACAAAATAAGGATGAGTTCGAGAAGGATCAGGCAGAAGCATAATGCTAATACAGTCCTGTCCCTACTCTACAATATCATCTTGTTATTACAGAAAAAAAACTAATATATATGCAAATACAGCATACAAAAACTGTAAGTCATACAATACCTTACAATAATACAACACTGTGTGTACATTCCCATTAATATATTCAGGTCATCTTTCTGTAAAGGTCAAGTATTGTTTTCTTGAATCTATTTTTGTATAATATTATTGCTCTTTTTGATTTCATTGTTTAGACCATTCCACAAAGTCACCCCACAAACTGAAATACACATGCTTTTAAGAGTAGTTCGTACTCCAAAATACCCATAATGCACAGGTAATTTGAGCGTACATACGATGTACTCTACATTTTACTCCCGTATACCACAATGCAACGCGGCCCGGTTTTCCCGGAGGAGGAGAAGAAGCAGAAGGACTTGTTCGGTCGATCTCTATAAATAAACACTACATAGGGAATAGTGAGTGAGTAACTGGACACACCAAGCCAACGGCCGGGGACTAGTGGAGATGGCGGCTGACTATGGCGTCGGCCCTCATCGCCTTTGTCTAGGCCAGAAATTAGCACCGGAACACACCGTGCAGACTACAGCCGATGGCCAAGTACCAGGTACTTTCTGCGAGAGGAAATAACGGTAATCTATTCGTCATTCAACAAGGGAAACCGGATAAAACCTTGCTATGATACCCACCAAACCTGAACAGAGCCTACGGTCCCTCTGCTTCACTCCCCGCCAGGAAGACAGCGGACACCGGGAGATGGCTAACCGGACTGTCCCTCTCCCGGGCTGTCATCTCTTCTCTCGGCAAAGAAGTCTCCCGGCGGAGTGACCGAACGGCCTGCTGCTGGCTGGTTAACTAACGTTATGCATGCCTTCATCATACACTGGTTCAGAAAATTGGCCAAACAAAATGTCACTCACCTGGCGATAGCAATGTGCTTTCCTTCGATTTGAGAAGAGCGTGTCAATTCAACATTAAGTTGTTACATTTTAGTAATTTAGAGGCTGGCCGGCTGGCTGGTAAGCTAGCTTGCTTGCTAGGGGGCTAATTGTTTAGCGGTGCAGAGGGCGCAGAGAGAGAGAGAGGTCTATTACGGTCTTTATATTAAATATGATGGTGTAGGATATTAGTTTATTTTTTAATGTGTAGGTATGTAGAGATCCTTTAAAAGACACATTATTGTTGGAATAAATATGCCTACGCAAGTAGTTATGTATATCTCGTTGTACATCTTATGTACATAATGTGCAACAATAGTTATTCTAATCTTTCAAACCTGTGTATTGGATTGATCAGATGAGATGAAAAATGAAACGAGCCTTGTGTTTCTCATTTTTAAGTCGACATGTTGAATCGGCCCCAGAAAAGGCAGACGAAGGCAGACGCTTGGAGACAGTCGGTCGCCATTGACCCAACTAGGACCGACGTGTGTCAAACTTCAGGCCCACCAGCCAAATCCGGCCGCTCGCAAATTTTGATCTGGCCCTAATATATGTATTTCAGTTCAAATTCTGTTCACAATTGGTGAGTTTGCAAATTCAGGCCAGGGAAACAGATTGTTGTAAAAAATGTAATCGTTTTGCTTGATATGCTAAACGCTAAAGGCTCTGACACACCAACCTGACAGCCGACCTTCGGCAGAAAAGCCAGTCGGACTGATCAGCCTCCCCGAGTTGGTCCAAAAAGTGCCTCGGGACACACCGAAGCGACGCCGATTTGAGCGTACGTTCTGCGCGTGCGCAAGACGCAATACATCTGAGTAACAGCAGGCGGCGCTAATCTGTATTGTCGCCAAAAAAAATTTAAACCGGCAGCTGATTGGACGAAGGCGTCACGTGGGTCTGGCTTCTCCCGGATTTCAAAATCGACCATAATGGCGGCTCGTTCGGAATACGATCTCGTATTTTACGAAAATAGTTCACTCAAAACACATTTCTGAAAAAATCTTAAGCGAGAAATAGGCCGTGCAGCTGCTGAATCTGTCTTCATTTCAGCTCCACAAAGGTCAGTTTAAAAGACTGTCGTCAGATTTTGAGAGGCGTTCGTCACGCTCATCCAGCTCGTCATTTCCGGGTTAGCGCTCCACCAATCAGATTGGTCTTTGAGTCCGACCGGCCACTGGCCGATTCAACAAGTCAAATCGGCCCAAATGAACGCAGACAGCTCCTCGGACGGACGACGGCACGAACACACCGAACAGCCTCGAGTCACCGACCTCGCCAGACTGTCCAACTGCCGATTATCGGGTTGGTGTGTCAGGACCTTAAGATGGCTAAGAAACTTATTAGCTGACTTTTTTAGGGCTTCATGTCGACCAAACTGTAAGTGAGAAGGCCATATGAGTAATGCAATAATACAGTCAAAGATATTTGACCTTTGCGAGTAAATAAAAGCATGTCAATAAATTGAAATACAAATGAAATGTCTGGCCCTGGATGTGAGTCTCATTTTCCAGTGTGGCTCTTAGTGAAGTTGAGTTTGACACCCCAACGCTGCACAACGAGAGGAGACACTGCGAGGAAAATGATGAGGAATTTGCATTTATATAGCTGCTACTTAACGCTCCCCCTCTCCAACACTAATGACAGCATTCAGCATCAATCACCGCCTCACACACCACGCAGCAAAACGTGAGTGTGTGTGTGTGTGTGTGTGTTCATACATATTCATGTCTTCCTGGCGGCAGGTGAGGCACACACTCTCCAGCACCACATCCATTTGTTCTGATTTACTGCTCACCCTCACCGGCCTGCTGCAGTGTCATAAATCAGCGGCAGCGAGCGATAGTGTGGCGTGGTAAGACGGCGGTTAATGTGGCGTACAGCCGTGTTCCTGTCGCCTCAGCTCGGCCCGGAGGGCGGGGTCAGGACGGTTTTGGCTGGGAGGTCCACAGAGGAACATTACTGCAATGACCAGTTTCTGCCTTGTGAATATTGTTCTCGTCAACATCCAAGTTAGTTACAACTTGGAAACTGACATATATTTGACTTAGTCTCGCTTTGCAAGACCTTCCTCCACAGCGCTGCGGGGGAAGGTCTGGCTAGTCCACACAGCATTCCGGGATGGGAGAAAAACGTGCTCTGGTTTATTGGCATTTCTTTAAACCAATCACAATCGTCTTGGGCGTGTTGCTAAGCCCCGGAAACAATAACGGTGCCTCTGCAAAATAGCCTCAGGAAGGAACTTGTTTTGGTGGAACGTGTGTACGTTCAAAAGTAGTTTTAGTCGTGCAACAGAAAACTCAGATTGGACAGATAGTCTAGCTAGCTGTCTGGATTTACCCTGCAGAGATCTGAGGAGCAGTTAACCATAGAAATCCAGCGGAGGTTAGAACGCCAACACAAAGACAGAAGAAGGGGACGGACATCCAGCACCTTAACAATCCCGGAAATGAAACGTCTATATAGACTATATCCGACTTAATATTAAATGCCTGTAAAAGCAAACAAACCAACAAGTCCTCCAAACCAAACGACGATAGGATTGTTTCCTGATGGATGGATTCCTACCCTCGAATATGACCCACTATGTTCCATAGAGCTGCCCTAACACTGGCAGGAAATACGACCCACAGGATTGTTGTTAGTATTCAAATCTTAACCAGAGAACGGTCACAGTTTGGTTTTAGGAACAAAAACTACTTAGTTTCGAAAAAATACGTGGTTTGGGTTAAAATCAGACGTTACGTTACTTGCGGTTACACGCGTGACGCAGAAAGTGAGGTCAGTCCGTTTGTTCCGTAGCCTGGTTGACACCAGACCCTTCTCAGTTGTAACAGAGAGTGGGTCTGGGGAAGGTTCTTTCACAGCCCATTTCCAAAGGGGCGTCACCAACGGACGCCGCTCAAATGCCTCTGGGCGCAATTGGATAGTCCTTCAACCAATCAGACCAACGATCCGGGTGACGTAGCAGCGACAGCGGCATTGTTGAAGCTGCGCTTCGGTGGCCGTCATGTTGAATGTAAACCAAAAAGCTGCTCACCGTCGCTGTGCTATCATCGTGTAAAGCCCGGTTGCGATTGGTGCCTCGATTTGGAAAAATTGGAAATGGGCTTAAATGGGCTCTCGGCCAGACGGACTTGCAGAGAAAATCTCAAATTTGCCTGAAGTTCGTCAGGGTTTCCCCAGTCTATTTGTTCCGTAAAGTATTTTTTTTTATTCTGTTTTTAATTTTGTTTTAAAACGGGGGCACAAACCCCAATCTCCTGTCTTGAGTTTCTGTCCTTCAAGGTATTGCTTAGCACGCCGATGTTTGTTCAAGTATCCATTTTTTTGATAAGTTTGGTTTTTCGATGCTATAAAAGCGTCAAGCGTCACGATTGACAGCTGTGATTGACGGGAAGATAAATGTGAGAAACACTCCTGCAGCTCTCAACCTCTAACTGCATTATTATCTTAATTATATTTAAATTGCATGTTTTTGTCTTTGCGTGTAAACACTTTCGGTCCTTTCAGAGGGGAGGTGAAACAGCCGCTGCCATCGCCAGGCCATCAAAAGGCGCCATTTACATTTAATCAAGGAGGCTGTTCAGTTTTATCTCAGTGTATGTCCTGCGTGTGTGTGTGTGTGTTAAATTTTTTTTTTCATTTTCTTGTTTTTTTTTGCTCTGAGGGTCCCTCTTTATCGAGCTGTTATTTTTCGCCACAAAAGGATTTGCTGATTCATCTCTTTCCAGTAACGGCTCATCTCAGCAGGGCGATCGAGGGACAAGAAAGACATAATTACAGTGTTCTGCACAGTGTGCTCTCTCCCCCTCTCCCTCCCATCAAGCCTTTATCTCCCCCCCCTCTCTCTCTCTCTCACTCACTCGTCCTCCGTCTCTCCTTTGATTTCCCTGCGTCTGCCTCCTCTCTCAGTTGATGTGAAGTTAATCAGGAGGTGGAGAAAACACAGTTCATTCTGTCCACCTCTAACGAAAAACCGCAGATCAATGTGAAAAACTGTACAAAAAGGAAACCCGCTGGGAGCCCGGGAAAAGCTTCCTCGTCAGTTAATTAAACGCCGATTCACATGGATTCGGTGGGGAGCAACCTGCAGGCGTCCCCGCATGCCGTGCTTCTCCGAGACTTTGGCAACAGAAAAACAACAGGACACAAAAAATAATTAACATCTAGACAAATATACGAGACAAAGTTAGTGGTGGTAGTCACAGAAGTTTTACAAGACACAATTCAGTCCAGCTGATCGAATAGTAAAACAGTGATCATCCACCTAGTTGTAGCCTACGGGTCCAGAGGGAAGTTTTTTTTGGATAATAGGGATCGCACCGCTTGATGGGCACAGCAGTTGTCATGACCAACAAAGAGAACATACAGACTACACCATCCTACGGCCGCACAAACACTTTGCTGAGAGCCAATGACCATGCATCAGTATTTCACGAGTTGGGAATGACAAGGGGTTGGAGGTTTAAGGAAATCAGATCAGTGGAGAGAGCCTCGTGTAAACACGTTTCTTAAGGGCATGCAAACGAATGAATGAGGGTCCTCACAAGCAACAAACTCACAAACACACAAACACAGAGCATGTAGCCATCCATCATACTGGAGTGAGTGATACCGGAGAGCAGTTACAACAATGCCTGTGTGTGTGTGTGTGTGTGTGTGTGTGTGTGTGTGTGTGTGTGTGTGTGTGTACACATTGACTGAAGACATCATGTCATGTTAAACTAACAGCTGCAGTGACACAGATCATCCAACATGATGACAAACGGCTTCCCACACCGACTCGTACCAAACACGCAGAGAGACACTAGAACACTACACAATATAATACGTTTTCATTCCATTTATTTCCCTTCGACTTTTTCCCCAGGTTTAGTGAGACTGATTAGTCTATTAGAGTTTAGTTCATAATTCTCAGTCTCTTCTGCGAGACTGTCCTCCCCCGAAAAACGCTCCCATAGGTAGTTTGCTCAAACAGCAATTACGCATACATATAACGTTTACAGTGGCGGCGTCCTCTAGTGGCCGTAATAATTATGAAGAGAGCAAAGCAGGAAGTAAGGTGACGAAGAATAAGTAAGAATTATAAGAATAAGAA
The DNA here is from genome assembly GCF_031162955.1 of Sander vitreus. Lineage (NCBI taxonomy): Eukaryota > Metazoa > Chordata > Actinopteri > Perciformes > Percidae > Sander > Sander vitreus. The sequence goes on from NC_135862.1 coordinate 3,441,558, forward strand.
TTTTGCTTCAGGAGGCAAACAAACACAGGACTTTCACCCAGGAGACCGGGGGTCATGCCCCGTTAACCGGATGTTCCCACTTTTCTAAGATTGTTTTCCAAAATTAGGCCCTATGTTCCCACATTTCCTTTTTTTCAGATTTTATCCCTCTTTCCCCTAACTTGGTAGCCAATTACACCCAACCCTAAATGTGAGAACATAGGGCTGTGGGACCATTGGGCTGTGGGAACATAGGGCTGTGGGAACATAGGGCTGTGGGAACATAGGGCTGTGGGAACATAGGGCTGTGCGAACATAGGGCTGTGCGAACATAGGGCTGTGGGAACATTGGTATGTGGGACCATTGGTATGTGGGACCATTGGTATGTGGGAACATAGGGCTGTGGGAACATAGGGCTGTGGGAACATAGGGCTGTGGGAACATAGGGCTGTGGGAACATTGGGCTGTGGGACCATTGGGCTGTGGGACCATTGGGCTGTGGGACCATTGGGCTGTGGGACCATTGGGCTGTGTTAGGATTCGGGAAGCAGATCAGAATCAATTATCAGTCTCATGAGCATATTGTGACATTGAGGACCAGAAAATCAACACATCACGACACCCAAACATTTCTTTCTTTGTCCCGTTCTTCCCAACATACTATATTCTTCCTATTTCCTCATCCTCAATTTTGTAGTGTGTGTTCTACTGTAGAGACAGCTAACCATCTCATCTGATTAAATACAATCTAATCAATTAACGAACATTTAGCAGCCAGGGGAAGCTTTAAAGGGTAACTACAGTTTTTTTCTTAACCTTTCAACCCCTATTTTCCCATGTTTTTGTGTGTAAGTGATTGATAAGAACAACCATCTTCGAAATGGGTCCAGTATTAAGCGTGAACGCTGTAACTGCAGCGTAACCCTATAGGGCAAATGTTCAGTGTCAGTTTGGTCCACTAAAAGTGCTCGTTTTACCACCGACAGGCTCCGATTATTATTCGAAGTGTCTGATAACATTATGGAAAGGATCCAGCAGAAATCTGGATTTCTTTCAACCAAACAGATGGTTCCATGAAACGCTCTTCACAAGTCAAATTAAGGATCAGTTCACTACTATTATTGACTTTTGGGTGTTTTATTCAATTTTCGAGCATTATTCTGTGATTATCCATCAACATCCTCTGATCTTAAATATTAGTCCAAATAATTCATACTTTCTGCTTTTTTAACTCAAAAGTTAGACATAATTTCATATAGGCTATATAAGGTTTAGTGACCAGAAATTCCAGAAAATAGTGGTAATAAGTTGTTGTTAGTGTACATTGGTGGAAGTGGAGGAGCGTTGTGGAAGTAGCCTACGTGCTAACACTGCTTCTTCTTGTTATTGGCTGGAACACTCTTTGTTATGTTTGGTGGTTGAGGTCGGCGCAGTTTGTTTTTGTTGGCGTTTGTGGAGCCTGGGCTGTCTACAGAGACTGCGTTTTTTTTACAGTGTGTTCAGGGGACAGGCAGCTAGCAGATAGTGAGGAGATGTTTTTTTTACAGTGTGTTCAGGGGACAGGCAGCTAGCAGATAGTGAGGAGATGTTTTTTTTACAGTGTGTTCAGGGGACAGGCAGCTAGCAGATAGTGAGGAGATGTTTTTTACAGTGTGTTCAGGGGACAGGCAGCTAGCAGATAGTGAGGAGATGTTTTTTACAGTGTGTTCAGGGGACAGGCAGCTAGCTGATAGTGAGGAGATGTTTTTTACAGTGTGTTCAGGGGACAGGCAGCTAGCGGATAGTGAGGAGAGGTTTGCTGTATGTGACAAAAAATGTCGTAACCTAAAAAACGCGTGACATCGCTTAGAGCACCTTTAAGCCATCAATGATGCCACAGGGCTGACGGACCGGAGGGAATGATGTTTTCCTCTGCAGTTATAAAGTGTAACTCACACCCTCACAGCTCGGTTTCCTTCACCTCAGACCGGAGCTCAGAGAGTTTTCCCCGGAGTCTCTCGTCTCTGATGCTCAGAGATGCAGGCGCTGCTTTAAAAAGCTTCTCTTTAAAAAGCTTCTCTTTAAAAAGCTTCTCTTTAAAAAGCTTCTCTTTAAAAACATCAAAGGACGTCTGAAGTGATTTCAAAGTCGGGACGGAGTGATCGGCGGCTCTCCGAGGGATGCGTAACGTCATGGTGACGACTGTGTCATTGTACAGGTGATGCTAAAATATATCTATCTTACAAGATCATCTTCACCACATGACATCTCAGTTCACTGGAAATCAATCACATGCTGAACTTTTGAATTCAGTTATGAGAGCCGAGAGTTTTTCACAGAGCTGATATCCAACACAGAGAAGCGAGTTTGAGCCGTTTTTAAATGCACACACAGCAGACAAAGATCAATAATCTGCCAAAAGGCTGAACAATAAAAAAAAAAAACAAAAAAAACAGTTCAGAGTAAAATGCTTGCAGGATAGTGCTGGAGTGTCAATAAAGTACTAAATACTTCACAATAATGGATATCTTATCTCACACTTAACCAGGAAACAGCACAGTCACTCTGAGATGTGAGACACACACACACACACACACACACACACGTGTCTTTGTGGGGACCCGTCATTGACATAATGCATTCCCTAGCCCCTTACCTTAACCATCACAACTAAATGCCTAACCTTAACCCTTACCCTCACCCTAACCAGAACCTCATTCTAACCCTAAAACCAAGTCTTAACCATCAAACAGCCCTTTAAACTTGTGGGGTCCAGCATTTTGGCCCCAGAAAGCTGTCGGGACCCCACAAGTATACCGGACTCCCGTTTTTTGGACCCCACAAATATAGTTAAACAAGAGAACACACGAACACACACACGAACACACACACATTCCAGATGGGCTCGGCCTCCTTCTCCGCCTCCTAATCAAAACTAACGACACTAAACCTACCCTGAGAAAACATCCGGGAGCTCAGTGAGTATCCAACATTCATCACTGACAAAAGTATTTACAAGGAACAAGGAGGAGAAAAGAATTACAAGTAACGTGAGAAAACTTCTACATGTCGTCCCAAGTTTCATCAAAGTCAGATCCTGCTGCTTCAAGCCGTTCTCACTCCCAACTCGTCGGCATTCTGACGCTCGGTCAGTGGCTCTCAGCGTCAGATACCGACACTGTCCGACAATCTTTTGAGGACCATCAGGTATACATTTTAGGATACACTTCAAGGGGGTAAGCGACCCTCCACAAAGCGTAGCTCCTATGGCGCCATTTTGATGCTAATAAGCCATCACCTCCCGTTAGCATCCCATTGACTCCCATTCATTTTGGCGCCACTTTGACAGAGAATAACTTTACATCTGAAGCGTTTAAAGACTCTATTTGTCCGTTGTTTATTTCTAAAGAAACACGACAATGTATAAAAGGCTCCATTACCTTGTACCTCACGTTATGGCTCCGTAGCAGACGTTTTTGTAAAAATAGGCTAACGATTGTGTCATAACCACGGGACTTACTGTCGCATAGTAGAGGAATTACCATATAGTACAGGAGAAGCTTGCAGGCAGTTTCAACTCACATTACTAGCCAACTAACTAGTTAGCAGTAATCAGTTATCTCCTTACATATACCTACGCTCTCCGTCTCTGTAAGATTGGGAATGATTGAGATTTCTCTTGGCACAGCTACCAGAAGACTTCCAACTTTCAGACAGGTTGCTCATGTCACAGCTACGTCGTCTCTCTCAGTTGGAGGCTGCTCAGTAACACTAGCCATCACCGGGAAAATGACTTCTAATGGCCTTCACTGCTCCCCGTTGCAAGTCTAAGGCGTCGCTTTGTCCATTCATTTTAATGAATATGCTACAATTACACTTCTACGTTTTCATTTGTTTAGTGCCGTTTTGTGACAAAAAATGATCTCCGTCTACATGAGTTTTAGCTCTAGCAGCAGAACTAATCTCCGTCCATATTCACACGTCTGACAACACATATCAAATGACCGTTCACACACACTAGGCATGTGCGTGCCAGTGTAAACAGGAAGCAGATTGTCTGACGTTACTCTGCGGTTGAAAAGTTAAAAATACAGAAAATACTTTGGAGAAAGAACAACAACGGCGAAAAGTTAGAGCAGGGATTTATTAGCTTGGACCGATGACGAGGTGGGACTGTTACTGAAAGGTATGTAAGCTACCGATAAGAGTGACTGACGTGTCCTCGGTTCCAAAAGGTACTCAATATTGTCGCAGCAGGATCCACCTGTTGTTTTGCCAGGCTGAGGTGGGTGTGGCTTAAGAAGCTAAAAAAGCAGTAGGTAAGGAAAGATTGAGATAGTCAGAGAGGAGTAGGGGTCAGCCCTATGTTCCCACAGCTCAATGGTCCCACAGCCCAGTGGTCCCACAGCCCAGTGGTCCCACAGCCCAGTGGTCCCACAGCCCAGTGGTCCCACAGCCCAGTGGTCCCACAGCCCAGTGGTCCCACAGCCCAGTGGTCCCACAGCTCAATGGTCCCACAGCTCAATGGTCCCACAGCTCAATGGTCCCACAGTCCTCTGTTCTCACAGCCCAATGGCCCCACAGCCCAATGGTCCCACATCCCAAAATTAGGCCCTATGTTAGGGTTAGGGTTACATTCCATCTGTAGTCCATTGCTACTGGATAATAGGTTGGGTGTAATTGGCTACTAAATTGGGAGAAAGGGGGATAAAATCTGATACAAATTTATGAAAAAGGAAATGTGGGAACATAGGGCCTAATTTTCAGTGAAAAAAAAATTCTTAGAAATGTGGGAACATTTGGGAACAGCTACTGAGGAGAAAGCAAGGTTTTTCCGTAAAGAATCCTCTTTTCCCCATCAAGTTGTGTTAATGTTATTTGTCGGCCCATTTCACTTTGTCCTGGCAGCTGACCGTTTATCTGCGGGGGATTCATAAATGCATGGCAGCCAGACTTTGGAAGCCCTAGACACACGAAAAGATAATATCAAGTTTTTCCAGAGTTGTGGTTATGCCGTGACAGGATTATCAGATAAATTGTGTTTTTGGCTAAATTTGGTGGGTTAGTTGTAGCTTTACTGGCGTCGCAGGTTCAAATAGGATTAATTTGATCATCCAAATGACACTCTGTTCTTAAAATAAAGGTGATCTAAGAATTGAAGCTTATGTTCTCTCTCTCTCTCTCTCTCTCTCTCTCTCTCTCTCTCTCTGCTGCAGAATCATGTGACCATCAGCTGTGTCGGTCCATGCAGAGGGAACTGTTCCCACTGGCTCTCTGCACAGATCCTCACAGTCTGTCTGGAGCCGGCTGTATGGCCGCCTGGCTGTAAATTCCCGCTCTGGCCTGGGGCAGAGTCGTGTTCGTCCCGGCTTTAATCTGTCCAGCGGCGGGCGGCGGTGGGATTTGGGAGGACAGTTTGGCTTTAGTTTCCATGTAAACAGAGAATGAGGTTAACGGAGGGGACAGCTGGACCGTGACTCACTGTCAGCTTCACACAAACACCAACAGCAGAACCACAGACAAAAAAAAAAACCGGCACGGAAAACTACTCACAGAATTTACAATACTGCTGCTACTCTGAATAGTAGGCTATTTTTCATGAAATCATACCCCATTTTCCAAAAAGTCCTCCAAACCATACAACAATATAAGTTGTTTATTCCTCCGCTCTAATCGACACAGTAGCTTTTTTTTGTCCTTATAGCCAGTGTCCGAACTACACCGTGGCCTTTGGGGGAGCCCACGTGCGCTTGCGACTTACTATGACTTACTATTTTTTATTTGTTCATTTAGGATCCTCATTAGCTCCTGCATTGCATGTGCTATTCTTCCTGAGGTCATTCCATAGATACATAACAGCTACAAGTGTATGCACTATACAGGATTTACCCTATTATACTTTATCGACAGGAATTGATAGGTTAAACAGCAAACAGCCAGCCACAAAATGTCTATATACAAAGCATCAGGTTGTCTTTGAGAGTTCACGTGAAAAAACGGTTAAAGTTAGTCAGGCTACCGAAGAATACCATAATTCCTCCGTACAATTAGGCCTAATTAAGCGATGCACCCCAAGCTTCCATCTTTAACAAACAGCCATGTACATCGGCTCTTCCAGGGTCTCCACTGCTGGCTGTTCCAATTTAACGGGAGAGAGGCGCAAGAGGGTTTAGGATGGTGACCGGCCTCTGACGAGCTGTTACCACCACCATCTTCAGCCAAGGAGGACAGGATTTCTTCAGCTTCTTCTTGCATTGTCACCCTGGCGGGAGGTGTGCTAACAGGACTTGCAGCAAGGTCAGAGCAATGGTCCCACAGCCCTATGTTCCACACATTTCTAAGATTTTTCTTAAAATTAGGCCCTATGTTCCCACATTTCTAGGACATTTCCAAAATTAGGTATTGTGTTCCTACATTTCCTTTCAATTTAAGCCCTATCCTCCCACAACATGTTTTAGGGTTAGGGGTATACAATTCAATAAAAATTTATGAAAAAGGAAATGTGGGAACATAGGGCCTAATTTTGAAAGAAATCGTAGAAATGTGGGAACATAGGGCTGTGGGAACATAGGCACGCTCGCCTTGCAGCATGTGAATCGGTCGTGCTATTAGCGTCATCGCTACACAATTTCTTAGTAAAACCAAAATTAAACTGTCTTGTTTTCTTTTTGCCATGGCTACATGATGCTCACTGCAGAATGGATTTCAAGGACTTTGCACGCCGATTAATGGCCTCTAACGTTTATATTTTTTCTACGAATCTTTGAGTTAACACGTACTTAAACATTAGTTGCACCGCAGTGCCACCACGCCTTGATGCTAATGACAAGAATAGCATGTATACGCCCAAGACACATTCCTTCGATGCGCAATCTTCTTGGCAATCAAACGGTTTCTGATTTCTGATAACGCCGCACAGTTTCAGACAGACAGTTTCTCCTGCCCTCCTCCGCCAGCTCCACCCCCCCCCCCGAGCCGCAGACACACCGCATAGCCGTGCGGACTCACCTGTCGAGGGCGCTGCTTCCTCTTTTCCCTGATGTGCTGCGACTGTCTCTCAGCTCGCCGTTCATCCCGACGTCTGTCAAAAAAAAAAAAAAAAAAGAAACACATCAGTTAAGACACTGACGCCGGTCATCTCACCAACATGACCTGCGGGAGACAGCGATGAAGGTGGACAGGTAACACACACACACACACACACACACGCGTGAATCCAATGCTGAAGCTCCGTAAAGCTGCATTCTCTCTAACTTCCAGCAGGGGGCGACTCCACCGGCTCCAAAAAGAAGTCTGTTTCTATAGAAGTCTATGAGAAAATGAGCCCACTTCTCTCTTGATTCATTATGTTAGTAAACATTTTCATAATGAGTTCATGGTCTCAGTTCGTAGTTTCACGTCTTCTTCAACACAGCATGATGTTCATTTAGTAAAGGATGGTCCCATTTATTTTAAAATAGACGATAAAGCAGGGGATGCTTTACGACCCTTCAGGACAGAGGCTTAGCGATGCTAACCATGCTAACACTGTGGACATTAAAATAGACCTGAACTTGTTTTTGGGTGCTGTCCGTGGTTTCATTTTAAACTTTGACCCTCTCACTGTGCGTTTTCCCTTCATTGAAGTTACTTGGAACATTTTGGTCGCCCTAAACCAACCAACCAACCAACCAACCAAACTAGCTAGGTAGCTACTGCTAACGTCTACTGGTAACTTAGGAGAAAGTCTACAGATGTTCTGTACTCCCGTACATGCAGATAAATGGCGGCAGTAACCGGAGGTGTGCATTTACCCGGCAGTAAAACTCCCCCTGGTTGACTCGCGCCAGAAGGGTAGAAAATCTGTGACTTTCCCTCTTTAGCGTTTAGCTTGGCGCAGCGCCCATTGAAACCACACAGAATGCTGGCATTTATTTTTAAAAAAAAGACGATAAAGCAAGGGATGCAGCACTATTGCAACCATAAACAACACTGGCTTGGCTGCGTAAACCTCCCTCAACTCAACCTTCAAAAATGGTCACATCCGGTTTAAAAAACCCAAGATGGCAACAGCAATAAAGCCAAACTTGAGGCTTCTTTTCGTCATGATGCTACCTTTTAAAGTAATTGCTCATTTCTTACACTGTACTGCAACTTTTATTCTTATATTTTATATCTGTCTCATTCTATTTTAGCTGTTTTTTTATGTTTCTAATTGTTTTCAGCTGCTCTTTAATGTTTAAAAGGTGCAGTAGGTAAGACTTCTAAAACTACCTTTCTGTCATATCTGCTGAAACTGACCCTATGTTCCAGTAGAACTACATGAAGCAGGGGGGTGTCTAACTGCGTGTCAATCACTGCTCATGCACACGCATTTATTCTCCCTTGTGGGGGGAGGGGCTTAGGAGACCGTTTTGGGCTTTAGCAGAAAGGGGGGGAGGGACTGAGAAGTTGTTGATGTTCACATTTTTTTGGCTAAGTCCTGGATCTGAACAATCCTACCTACAGCACCTTTAATGTTAGGCACTTTGAATTGCCTTGTTGCTGAAATGTGCTATATAAATAAAGCTGCCCTGGCCTTCTGAACAGCAGTCCGAAAACCGATGGCAACCCTCCTGTGGCTCACACGACTCACAAAACTATATGAATAGAGCAAAGAAACAAAAAAACTAAACAGACCGAGCGGGCTCAGCCGGCCACCTTAACAACCGGCCTGGGAGTCTAATTGGCCTCCATCTGTCAGAATTAATTTCCTCTAACATTCATGTGGCTGTCTGTCAGCCTGAGAGAGAGAGAGAGAGTGTATTTGTCCATATGAAAAATAATCATTATTAGTTATGAGATTCATTTCGAAAACCCCATGAACTCTTCTGGGACTTAATTCATGAAAATAAGTAAGTTTTTTGTTGGGAAGCTGCGGAAATGCAGTTTCTTTGCTCCAGTGCCGTTTATATAAAGAAAGAGAGAGCCAGATTGTTATTTACATTCGCTGTATAAACTGAGGGGCTCATTGATCAGCAGAAGAGGCAAGCCGTATTGATCAGCAAAGGATTATGGGAAACACTCCTCTGATTATCTCTGATTGATCTGATAACATCTTTGCTCTCCCTCGAGTGAATTATTCAGTTTTTCTCACTGCTGCAATCAATAATTTGTCCTGCTACACAAGATAAAAACCAGCTCACCTGCCGCACATTTCACTACATTTTGACTTGTGTTCAACTGTAGTTTCCTTTGGCGTATTGTTTGTGTGTCTAGATTTCCTGTGGACTACTTCCGACATCTCTTCCTGTGAAGCATCGGCAGTCACGGCTCAAGTACCGCAGTACATGAGAAGTCAAGTAAGGTTTGAATGCCGGGAAATATTCTTGCTCCGTCTATTTTATTGAGAATTCTTTGGTAGATCAGGTATGTGTATAAACTTGGGGTGGACAAGTATCCCAGCATTTCGCATCAATCAATTAATTATCAATCTTTCACATGAAATCGTACGAGGTGCAATTGCACTGAAAATGTTTCCCGTCAGCTCCGTCAACTTGTGCATGATTCACTATAAAGCAACAATTTTCGATATGGTCAACAGTGGAATCGCTTGAAAAGTCGTTTTGTGTAAGGTCGGCATAAGACAACACACTTGTCTTTCTTGAAATCTTAAAGTGCTCATATTATACTTTTTGGCTTTTTCCCCCTTTCCTTTATTGTGTTATATATATCTTTTTTGTGCACGTTATAGGTTTACAAAGTGAAAAAGCCCAAAGTCCCCCCCCAAAGGGACTTACCATCTCCAACAGAAAACACTGTTCACAAACTGCTCCAAACAGCTCTGTTGTAGTCCAGCCTTCACTTCAGAGACAAACGTGGTCACTTTGGAACACACGTTATAATGCTCACCTAGCTGCTAGCATGGCACGCCCTCATACTCTGCTTCTGACTGGCTAGTAGTCCTTACCTAGCTACTGTCAGGACACGCCCTCATACTCTGCTTCTGACTGGCTAGTAGTCCTTACCTAGCTACTGTCAGGGCACGCCCTCATACTCTGCTTCTGACTGGCTAGTAGTCCTTACCTAGCTACTGTCAGGGCACGCCCTCATACTCTGCTTCTGACTGGCTAGTAGTCCTTACCTAGCTACTGTCAGGACACGCCCTCATACTCTGCTTCTGACTGGCTAGTAGTCCTTACCTAGGTACTGCACATGTGGGACTCCCAACAAAGATGGAACAGCAGTGAGATGTCTCACTCTGTAGCTAAAACAGAGAGCTCAACACACAGGGTGAAAAGAGGAGCTGCAGCAATGTGCAGTACAACAAAAATATGTTTTTTGAAAAGTTAACCATTTAAACCTATTCTGATATAACCTCTAAATACAATTATGGACCTGAAAATGAGCATGGTATGAGCACTTTAAAGCACGTTCCTCGTAGTCACAAAAAACTAAAGATCTTTCAGTTTCCAGTTTCCCTCCATCTCTTCAGCCAGACTGAACCGCTCAGTCACCATTTGGATTTAGTAATTGAAAGCTGAGAGCCGCCTGTCTCTCCACGACCTCCATCAGAGCTCAGTGCACGGCTCTCCAGGACCCCCTGCATGTCAAGCCATGTTCATGAAGCCAGCAGCTGGCCCTTCGCCACCCATCACTGCCCCACCCGCAGAGCTGACAGTCGGCAGCGGAGTTGTTTATGGCTCCCACGCCGGCAACAGCTTGTAGAACATTAGTCTTTCAGCGCAAGGTTCATGAGCGCCGTCACTCACCATCTGTTAACTGCCGGGGTTCCTTTAATCGCGCCCCCCATTCCTCCCTTCCATAGAGATCGATATGGCTGCCAGGTCGCCGCTACGCCCGTCGCGTGCTGAACGGGTGATTGTGCATCATCGACTGAGTGATTACAGCTATTTGCTTGCTTATTGCTTCGTATTGTTTGTGACACATCAGCCTCAGAGAGAGGTGGGGGGAAGATGGAGGGGGCTGGAGGAGAAAGAGAAAGGGGAAAATGAGAGAGGAGGGAAGGAAGAGAGAATGATGACAGGACAATTTCACACCCTCATGGTTATTGGTTTTCAGGGACAAGCTATTAAAAGTTTGGCAGGAAATGCAGAGCAGAGGCCGGCTGCTGGCGTTCGATCACTTTTGTCCGTTCAGGTTTGTTTCTAATCGTTTTGCAGGAAATACCCGTTTGCTGTTCAGTGTTGATGATGATGATGTACCCCTCCAACATATCTGCGTTTGAGGAACAGAAAAGGTTCAGAGCGGTTGAATATTTTGGAGCAGACGGATCCGTTTCAGATCCGTCATCATCTGATCCAAATCAAGCATCGGCCAAAAAGAAGTTTGTTTCGGTCGCTGTGTTTGTTTCCACCCAAATTGTGTCAAAGGAATTCAACATTTTCTGTCAAATATCTGCCTGTTGAGTCATCAAAAGTTCAGAGTGGCAGAACTCAATGAGCCCCGTTTTAAAGTGTGTTCACGTTCACACTTTCCTCATTTTGCTGTGCTCCTGTTTTTTAAAGATTTATTCTTCATCGTAACAGCCGAATCCATTGACTCGTTCAAGCCTTCAATGGCGCTTCAATGAGAAACTGCAGCTGTAAGTTAAAGATGATGTAGGTAAGACTTCTAAAACTAGCTTTCTGTCATATCTGCTGAAACTGACCCTATTTTCCAGTAGAACTACATGAAGCAGGTCATTAAAATAAATCCAGCTCCTCTGGCTCCACCTACAGCCTGTAGTGGGATTTGCAAAAATCCACAGCTCCCTGTTCAGATGCACCAATCAGGGCCAGGGGGGGGATGTCTAACTGTTCAGATGCACCAATCAGGGCCGGGGGGGTGTCTAACTGTTCAGATGCACCAATCAGGGCCGGGGGGGTGTCTAACTGTTCAGATGCACCAATCAGGGCCAGGGGGGGGATGTCTAACTGCGTGTCAATCACTGCTCAGACACACGCATTCATTCTCCCTTGTGGGGGGAGGGGCTTAGGAGACCGTTTTGGGCTTTAGCAGAAAGAGGGGAGGGACTGAGAAGTTGTTGATGTTCACATTTTTTGTCTAAGTCCTGGATCTTCACAATCCTACCTACAGCACCTTTAAGTTAACTCTAAACTAGAACTATGAGTGACTGTGCTGTTAAAACAAGTCCAGGCCAAACACAACATACCTCCTCTTTTAGCTTTGTCAATTTAGGACTTAATGTAACATACTACCATTACGGTACAAGCGTTATTTACGTACGGCTATACCCGGGTGCGGACCTCGAAATTTGAGTTTTCGAGTTTTGCCCAGCTTTCAGGCCACAGAGGAGCCTTGGAACCAGACGACTCTGCAAGCTTGATTAACGGATTCATCTGTGCTACTTTATTCAAAACAATAATTAATAATAACTGGAACTAAAATTAGTCTGTTAACCAAACTGCAGCAACAAGTCTCGCCAACGTCTTGCATGCAGTCAGCCAGGAACAAGACAGTCTCCACAGGACAACATTAATTGAGCCTACTCTCTGACTCTGGTACACTGTCAGAAATAATGTGCAAAATTTGTACCTTAAGGGGTCCAACCGCTCGTCACTGGAGCAGTACCCTCGAAGGTACACCAATTGTACCCCTTTACAATAGTACATACTGGTTCTCTTACAGTTTGTACCCTTTGGGAGCAAATGTGTACCCCTGGGGACAATAATGGACCTAAATGCTCTAGGACTATGAATTTGGGAACTTATAATAATTATCATAATTTCCTTGACAGCCCTGAGGCACTAGCCATCCCATCGAACACACTGACATCTTTCTTATTGTACCCCTATATGTTCGAAAAATGGTACAGACATGGACCCTTTCTCACGTTTGTAGCCTTTCATCCTAGAAAAAGTACAAATGTGTACCTTATGGATCAACTATGACCCTTTGGGGGTACATCGCCAGCAGTTGTCAAGGGCGTAAATCCCAGGGGGGGTCGGGGTCAGGACGCCCCAATCTAATGGTTGTCCCCCCCCCTAGAAATATCATTAAAACAATGTTGTGTATTGTAAATAACATAATGATGTATACTTAAAATATCTGTGTAAGTAGTAAAACAATACAAACCCCCAAAAAATGCTTTTTAAGTTTAGAAACATTTTGAGTCCCCCCTCCCTTGCCTCACAGTGGTTTGGTCCACTGCATGCTGTAGGAGGATCTGCACTAGACTCACAGTCACATCGGTAGTGACAGGTATGTAGTAAGTAGGCGGCTCAAGGCTATTTTATTCACATTAAACATCGGATGAAGTTTTTTGAAGTTTTTCCTTTTCCTGAAGTCTTTCCTCAAATAGAAATGATGCTGAGTAATTAATGAATTAATCATGACAAAAAGTTCGCTATGTTAGTGTAATATAATGTTGTGTTTTGCTGAATATGAAGTTAAGTGGCAGATCAGTTAAATACATATCCTCTGTCCCAGACGAACCTAATATTTATGTGGAGGACTCAAGATCATTTCATAATTATAATGTGACCACGTGGTGAACCTATGAACTCATATTTAGACATCTGACGTCAAAGATTTGTGTTGTTGTTGCCCAGATAAAATGACAGAGAAATGAAAAACAGACATAAGCCAAGTAAGTACATTAAGTCCTCATATCAAGACAATTTGGTAACATCTGTATAAGAATGGGTGCTTATGGAAATACTAACGTCACTATGTCACAGGCAAAGGAGACAGAAAGACCTGAGGGACAGGGAGACCAGGGACAGTCAGGTGGAGAGTCTCGGGGAGACCAGGGACAGACAGGTGTAGAGTCTCAGGGAGACCAGGGACAGTCAGGTGGAGAGTCTCGGGGAGACCAGGGACAGACAGGTGTAGAGTCTCAGGTAAGTGTGTTGAGCTCAGTTCATATTTTTGGAGGTGTGTGTCTGTCAGTGGGAGCAGATGAGCTTTACCAGCGGCTCATTAATTAACATCATGATCAGCTAATTTAATAATAGCTAATTTTAATAAATAAATGGTTTTAAAGAAGAATATTTTGGTCAATATAGTCAGCTTTTTCATTGAATCAAGAAAAACACTGAAAAGAAGGATAATGGTACAGTCTCCATGCTACACTAATGATAGTATTAAGGCTTTCCTCTGTGAACACATGTCCTCTACGAGTATAATTGTGGCTGAATTATTTGTGTCCCCTTCAAAAATTGCTCTTCAGAAATGTTATGTTTATTGCCCCCCCCCCCCCTACTGTTAGATCAAATTTACGTCCATGGCAGTTGTACCTCAGAGAAACTAAATGGACCTCAACCGTACCTTTATTTCTGACAGTGTAGGAACCAATCTGGTGAAGCTCAGCAGAGAGAGCACGCAGCTACGGTAAGCCCTGTCATCCAGAAATGACGTGCTGGATTTGTGATCTGACCGTGAACTGAATCTCAAAACAAGCAGTTTCTATTAATCCAAAATTAAAACCACAGATATGATATCAATCATTCTTTGCCAGCAAACAGAATCTAAACGTAAGCACCTTGGTCAACATCATACAACACCATCTCAGTAATGTGATCAGATCCAGAAGAGAATCAGCGCAGCAGAGACAGAGAGAGAGTTTGGCTACGTTCACACCGCAAGTCTTGATGCTTAATTCGGATTTTTTTGCTCAGATCTGATTTTTTGGTTGGCTGTTCACGTTACCTTTTAAAATGTGGCCTATATCAGATTCCAGTGTGAACTAGTTTGCGGTTTCGAACTGACCCGCATGCGCAAAAGGAACAATACCAATGACATCAGACGCAGCACGCTGCTGCACTAAAGTTAGGGAGGTTATGGAGGAAGGAAGCATTTTGGCTTTTATTTCAAAATGTTTGTGTAATGGCAGCCGTGACGTTAATGAGCAAACACTAATTAGGTCTAACACCTCCCTCTCCCTCCATTGACTTGCTCCATCACTGTTCTCCATTTTGTAGGCCTAGTCAAGTTTTTAAATGTTACTGTCTGTGTCTAGGGCTGACTCCCGCCGGAGCATAATTGTGACAAATGTCGATCGACGTAAAAGTCGCATCAAATCCGCCTTGGTCTCTCCTCTCCTCCTCCGGAGTCTGAAACTCAAGTAGCAGCTCGTATCTCGGCCTGTCTGACTGATATCTCTTCTTGGATGTCCACACACCATCTGAAACTCAACCTTGACAAGACTGAGCTCCTTTTCCTTCCAGCAAAAGGCTCTCCTACCCAGGACCTGACTATAACGATTGACAACTCCGCCGGCAAATAATTGTGACAAATGTCGATGTAGATTGACGTAAAAGTCGCATCAAATCCGCCTTGGTTGTTCACACTGCGGCCGCATTGAAAAAAAGGACCACATATGGAAGTGGTCTAAATCTGATTTGAAAAAAATCAGATCTGGGCGAGATGTGAGTGTTCACACTACTTCTGAAGAAGTCTGACCTGGTCACTTGACCCCAAAAAAATCTGATTTGGGCCTTTATGTCGAGGAACATTTACTGTAAATCTGTGTGACTCATGAGACCATCCTTAAGCCAGTCAAACAAGCAGAACTTATTGCAGAAAAGCATCAACTCTTGCAGTTTAAGATTGTCATTTTTTCAGAGTCTGTTGTCAAGGTTTTTTTTTCATGATTTTAAAGTGTATTTCCATGCTAACCAGCTCCCATGTTGGCCAAAGAAATAAATCCATTAAACTCACCGAGCCTCCTTTTTGTCTGCATGTCTGTTGTGTTGCAGCAAAACACCCACACAAAAAAACTTCTACCTGCATGTGATTTCATCAGGATACATCCAGGTGAGCTGATTAAGCTAATCACATGACTTCCTGTCACTTCCTGTCAGGTGACAGGGTTCAATCTCAAAACGCTTTAAAATAGTCTCTTGCTTCCTAAATGTTTCTTCTCTCCTCTGTGACCGTAAACTGAATATCTTTGAGTTGTGGACAAAACAAGACATTTAAGGATGGCATCTTGGGCTCTGGGGAAAAGTGATGGACATTTTTCACAATTTTCTGCCATTTAATAGACGCATAAAATGTTGATTAATCGAGAAAATAATCGACAGCTTATTCGACATTGACAGTTTAAATAAACGTAAGATGCGGTTAGTCCCTTATTAGAAACTACTGTACATGATGGTAAACACACCTGCCCTCACACAGTCTATCACCACCCGTGTAGTCCATTAAGGGAAGAAATAAAGTAGGAGTTTCTCATTCAGACCATCTGGATGATCAGAGAGGAAACAACAAATCCATTTAATATTTCTGCTGCAGAGCTCTCTTCATTTCCTCCAAGATTCTGGATTCATTGTTTCCTGTCTGTCTGTCTGTCTGTCTGTCTGTCTGTCTGTCTGTCTGTGTCTGTCTGTATGTCTGTGTGTCTCTGTCTGTGTGTCTGTCTGTCTCTCTGTCTGTCTGTGTGTCTGTCTGTCTCTCTGTCTGTCTGTGTGTCTGTCTGTCTCTGTCTGTCTGTGTGTCTATCTGTGTCTGTCTGTCTGTGTGTCTGTCTATCTGTGTGTCTGTTATCTGTGTGTCTGTCTGTCTGTATGTATGTCTATCTGTGTGTGTGTCTGTCTGTCTGTGTCCATGTGTCTATGTGTCTGTCTGTCTGTGTGTCTGTTATCTGTGTGTCTGTCTGTATGTCTGTGTGTCTGTGTGTCTGTCTGTCTGTGTGTCTGTTATCTGTGTGTCTGTCTGTATGTCTGTGTGTCCGTGTCTGTGTCTGTCTGTCTGTGTGTCTGTTATCTGTGTGTCTGTCTGTATGTCTGTCTGTGTGTCCGTGTGTCTGTGTGTCTGTGTGTCTGTGTGTCTGTCTGTGTGTCTGTCTATCTGTGTGTCTGTGTGTCTGTCTGTGTGTCTGTGTGTCTGTCTGTGTGTCTGTGTGTCTGTCTGTGTGTCTGTCTGTGTGTCTGTGTGTCTGTGTGTCTGTCTATCTGTGTGTCTGTCTGTTTTTCCTTCCTTAATTCCAAAGAAATGTACGTGGTTATGTTTAGAAAAAGATCGTGGTTTGGGTTCAAATCAGACGTTACCTTACTTCCAGTTACGCAGGTGTCCGTTTGTTCCGTAAGGGGAAAAAAACTTCCCATTTGCTGTTGACTGACTCACGTTTCAAACATGTGGTTAATGTTGTGAATTTAAATGAAAGTACTTGGTAAGGTTGAGAAAAAACTGATGGTTTGGGTTAAAAAAAAAAAAAAAAAAAGATCGTTACATAACAAGTCAACGTTGACTTTTCAACGTAAAGATGAGACGTAATGGCTGCTTGAACAAACGACCTATGGGAGAGTTTTTCAGGGCAGGACAGTCACATCTGTCCATCTGTCTGTCTGTCTGTCTGTCTGCCTCTTCACTCAAATGATGTTTCAGTACAAACATGTCTGAAGTTCATCCTGTTAAAATGTGAAACTGAGACACGATAACTCCACCGATCATGTTTCATGAGACTGGAGGAAACGACGCGTCTCACAGCTCATGTCAGACGTTTTTTCTGCGGCCTTTTGTTGCTGTGACTTCTGTTGCATTTTGGAGATTAATTGAGTCAATCAATCGTGTCTGTAAGTGACTCTCTCTTCTCACTCAGTTAAATGGACTTGACATATTCGACGTACAAAAACCTAAAACACTAGCCTGGAAATCTAGACCATCCTAGCGGCAGCAAATGTAATTTGCAGCCAGGGGGGTCTAGGTACTCGCCGTTGCCTTGCAAGCTGGAAAAACCAAACTCTAGTCAGGCCAATCACATCGTGTATAGAGTCGGTGGGCGGGGCTTATGGCTGCTGCTGCTGCTGGGAACAGCGGTCTTCTGGAAGACTTGGAGTTCAGCTTTTCTTTGAGAAAAGAACAAAGAACGGCACTGAAGTCATTCTTAAAAAAGGAAGATGTGTTCGGGGTTTTGCCGACCGGATACGGCAAAAGTTTAATCTATCAACTACCTTCGCTACCTTCTTCTTGCTCTGGTTGGTTGTAGCACTATCCTATTGCGTGCAGAGAGAATCTGAAAGACAACCGTTTATCCCGCCCCTCAGATTGAGCCCTGCCAATGGTGAGTTCCCAGACCCAACATCTTGATGTGGGTCTGGCTCGTCAGGCTACTAAAACACCACATGCAGTCCAAAATGTTCCTTAGTCGGTTTCCAGTTCCACTCATCCTTGCAGCAGTAAAGCAACATGTCGTTTCTTCACGCCCCGATGATCACAGCCTCTGCTGAAATATTAGCGGACCAGTTTTAAAAACTAACACTGA
This sequence comes from Sander vitreus, assembly GCF_031162955.1. Taxonomy (NCBI): domain Eukaryota; kingdom Metazoa; phylum Chordata; class Actinopteri; order Perciformes; family Percidae; genus Sander; species Sander vitreus. The sequence goes on from NC_135862.1 coordinate 3,459,704, forward strand.
CACTGTTACTTCTCATCTGTGACCGGGGATGGTGGCGAGGATGTGAGCGCTGACATTTCCATGATTTTATGGATGAGTAAACACAACCTTGAACTTGACTCACGAGTAATGACTGCGGACCAGGCTGGAGTGGATGCTGATCCTTATCGTCGTTAGGTCTGTTTTCATCAAAGAAAAGACCCGACAGTCAACTGAGAGAAATGTTTAAAGAGACAGGAAATCTCATCCAGACAGGAAATTCTTTTCCAGACTATAAATAAACAACACAAGTACATGGCCGGGTTAGCTCAGTTCGTAGAGCGGTCGCGCATATGTGGAGGTTTACTCCGCGATGCAGTGGCCGCGGGTTTGACTCCGACCTGCGGCCCTTTAGTGCATGTCATTCCCCTTTCATGTCTTCGTCTGTTGGAATTGAAGGCCTAAAAGTGCCCCAAAAATAATTTTTAAAACAACAACACAAATACGTTGGTGATTAGAAAAAAGATTCTGTTGTTGCTGTTTTTTTCAACAACAACGTGGTAGTCTGTAGACTTTGTAAAATGATCCCTGAGTCAGGATAACAGCAGAAAAAATCTCACTCCAGGCTGTAGGTGGAGCCAGAGGAGCTGGATTTATTTTAATGACCTGCTTCCTGTAGTTCTACTGGAACATAGGGTCAGTTTCAGCAGATATGACAGAAAGGTAGTTTTAGAAGTCTTAACTACTGCACCTTTAAACACAGACATGGGGGGGGATTTCTAAAGCACACAAGGTCCTTTTATTTGGTAATACTAGTCCTGTGCGAATTTGACTAATCAAAGACTTGTTATCCTTTCACCTAAACCTAATTCCAAGCTTGACTCTAAAGCCAAATCTTAAACCTCAAAACAGAAAATGACTTCAACTCTCAAGGTGTATATCAACCCATGTTATACAGCACCTAAGGCTGTGCAATCAAATCACATTTTAAATGTGATTTGGATTCCTAACTAGGGCTGGGCAATATATCGATATATGAAGCTAGATACCGTCTTAGATTTTGGATATCGTAATATCGTGATATGACACAAGTGTTGTCTTTTCCTGGTTTTAGAGGCTGCATTACAGTAGAGTGATGTCATTTTCTGAACTTACCAGACTGTTCTAGCTGTTCTATTATTTGCCTTTACCCGCTAAGTCATTGCATCCACATTACTGATGATTATTTATCAAAAATCTCATTGTGTAACTATTTTGTGAACGTACCAATAGTCAACCCAACAATAATCTACATTGATGTATTTGGTCGAAAATATTGTGATATTTGATTTTCTACATATCGCCCAGCTCTATTCCTATATAACAATAGAAAAAACAATGTAATCGAAGAAAAACAACTGTTTGGTCTCGTGTTCTGAATGACGCACACTTCCGCCCCTCCTGAAGGCTGAACGCACTCAGCTAACATTTGAACATATGTTTTATATTATTTATCTTAAGGTGTATTCGAGAAGTTTAACGGGGAAAGTATGAAGGGCTATTTCTCTTCTCTTCCCAAAAGTCAGTGAGTGATCGTGTTAAATAATCATGATTTCAATATTGACCAAAATATTTGTTTCCATAATTCCAGAAGCCGTAACAGCACCTTAACCCAAAGTGCTTTACAATTTGCCTCTCACACACTATCACACACCGATGGCAGCGAGTTACCATCATCAGAAGACATTGGGGTTCAGTAACTCTCGAGGACACTTCAACGTGTGGACAGGAGAAGCCGGGGGATCGAACCGCCAACCCTTCGATGGTTGAAGGACCACCTCTGCCCCCTCCAACCACCCAGGTGTAACACTCAAACTGCTCCTTCACATTGCAACATTCCCTCAAGCTCTGTTAATGATGACTGAATGAAGGATCTTTCTCGTGTCTCACTTCTTAAAGGACACACACACACACACACACACACACACACACACACACACACACACACACAAACTCTAAACCACATGTGCATGTAACACACACCTGCACTTTTCCTCACAGAATCTTGAGTCACAGTGCAACATCAGCATCTTCAGCTACAGTGTGTGTTTGTGTGTGTGCGTGCGCGTGCGTGTGTTACTTACGTCTGTCACGGTGGCAGTCACTCCTGAAATGGGTCATTACAACAGAACAAAAGAAGATGAGGAAGAGGAGAGAGAAAAAAACCTGACGACTGAGAGTCTGACTGCTGCTTCCCTCACTGAGAGAGAGAGAGAGAGAGAGAGAGAGAGGGGGAGAGAGAGAGAGAGAGAGAGAGAGAGGGAGAGGGAGAGAGAGAGAGAGGGAGAGAGAGGGAGAGAGAGAGGGAGAGAGAGAGAGAGAGAGAGAGAGAGAGAGAGAGAGAGAGAGAGAGAGAGAGGGGTGACCGCTGAGTATGGCAGTGGGTCGTACCATCTAACAGGGGTGGTGAATCTGAGAGGAGAGATGTGACCACTCTGGTAGAGGCAGCGTAAGCCAGGTGAAAGTGGAATCAGCAGAATAAAATAGAAACACAACTGTGACCTGAAGTTTGTGTTTGTTTCTCCATTAATCCTGCACATCCAGGTCTAATAACAGTGAGGTAATGCTCAGTATTTGTGTTGTGGAGATGCCACGCCCCCTAGTGGGTGAACACATGACATGTTGAACATTAAACACTTCATCTCCTGCATTCAGGTGAATTTTTATGCACCTATTTCTACCTTTTTGTGAATCAATTTATGCTGAAAATATCTTGATGTAAAGGGAAACATAGGAGACAATTCAACATATAAAAACATAATGGAATATATTGCGATAAGGCTCTTAGGCATTCTGTATTGCATTCATCTATTTATTCTCCTTTGGATCAATTTTTCGTATTATATTTGAGTCACCACACATGTAGCCTAGCATCAGTTACTCCTCCCTCCTCTTCTGCGTCTTTTGTTGGGGAAGTAACCTCCTTAAATGTCCATATGACAATTATTCACCTCAATTATGCTTTAATTCATTTTAAAGAATTAATAAACCCCTGGACTGTAATATTTCAGATGTGTTTGAGCAAGATTACTACTCATGTTCAAAACTTTGTGCACATTCAAACTATATCTCATCCCATCCGAGTTGTCACTGTAGGTTCGTGGTGATTTTGGTAGTCTTGACTTCTCACAGCGAGACACGCGATCAGGGACACGGAGGGAGAGGCCGACGGACGGACAGAGAGAGACACACGCACGACGCACACACACAGCCACATATAGCCTACAATTACCACACTTTTCCCCACTCGTGCTGTCTCTTTCTATCAGAGAGAGAGAGAGAGAGAGAGAGAGAGAGAGAGAGAGAGGGGAGGGATCGCTTTGTGACAGGCACGGAGAAATAAGCGTCCGGTATGAATGGCCAGCCAGGCGATCAGGCACGTTAACATAGGCTATTGTCCGGTTTCATATTTGTGAGTCAACTTTTCAAAATACATTCTGGGCTACAATCAAAACATTCCTCTGACGCCGCCTCTGGTTATAGTTGACTAATGTACGTGAATATGCCACCGTATCCTCAAAACGAGCCATAACTTAACTGTGCGCGCGCGTCATAGGCGCGCTCCGGTAGGTTACTTAAAGGGATACTTCACCGATTTAGCATTAAGCTTTGTATCAGCAGAAACACGGTAGTATTTTCGAATGACCGTGTTTTCCCCCCCGAGACGAGAGATAGCTGTATTGTCTGTCTGGGAAAAAAAAAAAACTCTGATGATGCAAAAATTGTCATTTTTCATCATCGGAGGCTTTTTTGGCCGAGACTACTACGGAGCCCCTAAGGGGACATGTGCGGGGAAAAAAAACCTAAAGTTTTGTTTCATGTTTAGTTTCACGCAAAACCTTTTCATGTGCGCGCATGAAAGTTTCACGTGAGCACATGAAAGCCGTATATTGACGTAGCCTGGGCCATGACAGTGACAGCTAGAGAAATGACTACAGTACAGGAGTTAGTTGCACTATATTTTAATCTAGGTCTTATGAACAGTTACAAACATCTGGCCAACCCCACGGATATAGGTGGACGTACACAAAATGCAAAGGAGAATGGCTCAAACATAAGGAAAGAGGATGTTTGATTAATTCTACGAGAAAAGGGCTGTTGAACGGGACACTCTGAAACGCTTAACGTGAAAAAGCTTAAAGTGGTTTAATGTACCTAAACAACGATCAATGATTACCAAATTTCTCTCTCATATTTCTCCTCATAACCCCTGAAAACTGACAAAAAATCGAACCCAAAGTCCAATTATTATGGACGTTATCTGACATTAAGCGTTTCTGCTTCACATTTCCAGCAGGGCAGCAGAGCGGCTGAGGGTTGACTCTCCATGGTTCTCATGGGCTAGTTTTAGAGTGTCCCTGTTGAACTCAGAGCGAGGGGGGCATTCATTTCAAACCTGCACCAAGGGATTTATTATATTTATTCAGGAATTCAACAGTTATGTAAACCCGAAAATACAAATAAAAAATCATTTATGAACTCAAGTGTCATTATGAAACACAAAACAAACACAAAGTGTAGGTCTGCACAGTAGATGTTAGTTATATGTAGTTTGCTGCTAGCATGCAGCCTGACGTCTGACTTCCCCCCCCGTGTGAAATACCAAACGCCTTCCTACATACATTGCAAAACGCTTTGTTTGCATCATGTAAAACTGCAGTAATCCAGGGTATTTCCCTACACAGTCCTCTCGGTACCTGCAGAGACGTTTTTGCTTTTTAGCTACGTGTTCATCGTCCCGGGACGCCAGCCTGAGCCTCCATTTCAACATGAATGAATGAAAAATAGCAATGCGTGTTCCAAAGTCCAAATTCGCGACTAATGTTCTATCAGACCATAACTACTCCAGAGTCTGCTCTTGAGACTTTGCTCTAATTTTTGGGACAATTAGGGCAGGATTCGGGATCCGGGACAACTGCTTGGATTTCGGGACTGTCCCTATTTTCTTTTTTGCTCATGTCCCCTTAGGGGCTCCGTAGACTACAGCTGGTCAACTGGTCTTTTTTCCAGACAGACAATACAGCTATCTCTCGTCTCAGGGGGACATGAGGGAGGGAAACACTACCATGTTTCTGCTGATACAAAGCTTAATGCTAATTAGTGAAGTATCCCTTTAAACACATAGCACTACACCCCTGCTCCCAATACTGTTCGTAGTTCTTGTTGTTACCGTTGAAATGAGTTTTTCCAGATTGCATCCGTCTTTTTGGTTTGGCTCACATCTAAGCAGGCCAAAATGAATTGTGAACCGAAATTGATATGAGGGCCAGATCAAACTTTGCGAGGGGCCGGATTTGGCCTTGACTTTGACACACTGGTGGTGTAATATAGTTGATCTCCTAGCCCTCCTTCCACTTCCCCCGAATGGCTTTTGCTGCTTGTCAGGCCGCCATTGTAAATAATGAACTTGTTCTTAACCCTTGTGTTGTCCTCCCGGGTCCAAAGTAACACTCTTTTAGACACTGTTTTTACGTTTTTGTTGCTTATTTCAAAGTTTTGGGCACTTTTTGCACTATTTTTACACTTATTTTTGGAATTCATGGTCAATAAACCTCATTTATATGAAATGTTTGTGTAAGAAAAAAGCAGAAATTATGAATGATTTGGACTAATGGTTCAGATCAGAGGAATAAAGGTAACGGATACTCACAGATCTGTCAACGTTTAGTCAGGATAAAGCTATAAAATAGAATACAACACCCACAGTTCTATGAAAACAGAGATCTGATCCTTAATTTCCGTTGTGAAGAGCGTCTCTTGGAACCATCCATGTTATTTAGGGGCAATTTGGTCAAAAGAAAGCCAAATTTATGATATAGAAACTTTGAAGGTGAAATAAAATAAAAAAAACTTCAACAAAGAGAAGAGAAGAGATTATGTTTCTGTTTTTGAAAAGACAAACTTTTGTAAATCAGCTGTGTTTGTGTGAGCCTTCATGTGGTCTTTCATGGATCAGAGCCTCATGTTGTAATTAGTGACCTCCCCAACATAAATAAGCATTTTCTAAAATATTGCAGCTCAGCCAGCCACATGTGAAGAAATGTGTCTGAAAGAGGACAAGACATGTACTATTCTTTGGATTCAGACTTCAGCCGCACACAACAAAAAAAGACTTTTTTTCTGCAAATCTGTTGTTCAAATGAAAGACGGAACCGCCACCTGGTGGACCCCAGAATCACTGCAACAAGACTACACTCACATCTGAAGCCTTTCAGTTATATCCACGCACACATATATTATAACATATACCTTTTTTGTTACATTCCCCACTTTATATAACAAAAAAATCAATCAAATTGACTGAATAACTGATTTTTTTTGGGTGAATCGCTCTTCTGCACAATCCTTTTTATGCTGCTTACTTACATCACCACTGTTTTTTAGGGTCCCTTTATAAACACTGGTGTTTTACTATTAAACCCTTGTGTTATTCTTCCCGTAGACCATGCAGCTTTTTGGTTTTTCTGGGTCGAAATAAAAAATTAAAACTGTTTTTTTTTTTTTACGTTTTGGTCGTCTTTTTCGACACTTTTCCCGATGTTTTTGTCACTTTTTTCATCGTTCTTTTATCTATCTATCTACCTATCTATCTGTCTATCTTGCTCTCTCATCTCTCCATCCATCCTTCTATCCATCTATCTCTCCATCCATCCTTCTATCCATCTATCTCTCCATCCATGTATCCATCCATCCATCCATTTATCCATCTTCATATATTGGAAACTACAGGTTTTTTGTTTGAATACAGTAAAATTGTTGCATACTTCATGCTTCCTCCAAATGAAGAAGTCTTCAATGACATTCACAGGCCTTGTTTTGGTAAAAAGAATAAAAATCCCTTTTAGTAAATTCAAAACTACCCCTATACGTACCTTTTTATTTGCTCCATTCAATTCACAAATGTCTAAATTTAGAAGACATAGATGATTATAGTGTTCACACTCTGCCATTATCATACTTTATGTATACACACAGTATATGACTTAGAGGGTGCGTTTAGGGTCTCTATCTAACTTTTCCTCAGGGATCCCTGCAGCCCTTTCTCTGGAGGGGAGATAATCCAGGCGGGGTTATCAGCAGATATGTCCGCCCTGTCATTTAGGAACCACAGCACATTATCCTGCAAGACAGCAGGTTTAAAGTTTCAGAAAAAAAAGCTGTTGTAGTTGGAGCCGGAGTGACATTACTGAGCCGGAGAGGGAATTTGAAACAGTCAGTAAAATGTAGCGGCTTTGTTGTTTGCGGATGATGATTAAAAAGACGCCCACAGCAGCAGCAGCAGCAGCAGCTGACTTTTCCTTCTAATTTGAGAGTCTATTCCTGGGGATGCTGATGGATCCAAAAAAAAAAAAAAAAATTTGGAAGGTGTTTTCCAGATGTGGGAGCCGCTCTCCTCCTCCTCCTCCAACATATCTGGTGACAGCGGGGGGAGGAGGGGGGGAGGGTGGAAGGGGAGTGAGCAGAGGAGAAATTTGGCAAGTGCCCTCGAAAAAAAAGGAACCGGTGTAGAGGAGGTGATTTAGTTTAAGAGACGCAGCGAAGGAGCTGAGGAGAGCTTCATCGGGACGAGGATGGAAGTTGTGTTCGGGATGAAGAGCGCCGGGGTCGTTGTGTTGATGCTGTGTCTCCGTCACGTGTCCTTTTCTTCTGCTCAGGTGAGTCCACGTGACATCAACAACGTGTTTCTGCGGTGTATTTCAGTTTAAAGTTTTCTACTGAGGCAGGCCATCCATTTCCTTTATGATGAACTTGTTTGTGTGAGTCCTACGAGCAGTACTCTGTGCTCACTATGCTGCTGCTTCACTACGGTCAGACTGCAGGCAAAAGTGGCCCAAATCTGATTTTTTTTTGGGGTCAAGTGACCAGGTCAGACTTCTTCAGAAGTAGTGTGAACGCTCAAATCTTGCCCAGATCTGACTTTTTTTTTTGTTTTTCATTGGACCGTTATTATATTTCACCAGGAGGATCTTAATGCAGAGTCAGGACAGTTGAAGTAGAGGAAATATATATTATATAAGTTATATGACCAGAGCTTTGGTCATTTATCAGAGCAGCATTTAAAATAAAAGGAAGAACTTCCAAAAGCATTTTAAAAAACAAAAGTGGAACATGATCTACCGCCAGATGTGTCTGCATCCAAGTCATTTAGCATCCTTTTACAGAGACCAATGAGAGCAGCTCAGGCCGGCGGCAGCAATGGACATAGGTGGGCTCAGCCCACCCAAACGTGCGTCCAGCCCACCTAATCAAAAGTTAAGAAAATATGTTCAGCCAATGGAAAAAAGTAGCACAGAAAATACCGGTACAATTTCTAACTTCTGATTGGGTGACATTTCAGTGTCGTTAGTTAAAACACACCAAGCGCGTAAAGAGGCGCATATAGCACGCGAAGCGTAGATTCGTGCCTGATCGCGCTCCTGGCCATTCATAAAAAAGCAATCCTTCTCTTCTCGGCTCTCTCTCTCTGTCTCTCTCTGTCTCTGTCTCTCTCTGTTTCTGTCTCTGTCTCTGTCTGTTTCTCTCTCTCTCCGATAGAAGGAGACAGGATGAGTGGGGAAAACTGTGCTAAATGTAGCCTATATGTGGCTGTATGCGTGTGTGTGTGTGTGTGTGTGTGTGTGTGTGTGTGTGTGTGTGTGTGTGTGTGTGTGTGTGTGTGTGTGTGTGTTGGTGTGAGGGTGCAGTGGCGGAGTGGCAATCAGGAGAGTCGGGACTTTTCCCGGTGGGCCGGTAGTGTTTGGAGGCCGCGAGGGCCGGTCTGATAATAGTTATACATTGCAAGTTCTTAGCAACACCATCCGGCGGCCTGGTGTGCGCCCGCTGCCCCCTGGTCAAACTGTGCAGCCTCTGCTCAACCCGTACGGCGGGCCGCGGCAGCCTCTTATTTCAATACAAACACAGGCTAATCAGAAAGCACTAACGAAGTGCAGGTCACAACCATGTCTAGGATTTTCAGAAACATAGGGGGATCAGTGAGCAGCCCCTCCCCAAATGGCATAGCCCCGGTCGGCCTGTGACGTAAAGCCATCAAACACCCCTTTTATTCCTCGTCATGTTTGGAAGTTTATCGGTAGCGATACTACAGGTGAAAATAAGCTAACTTTGCTAAGCACCTAATGTCACAGCTAGGCACAGATGGGAATTAGCACCAGCTACCAACCAGCCAAAAGCTGGTGACATTTGAAAGTAGCTCGTGGTTAAATATGAGACAAATAATTAACTATTGAGTGGCTCTTGTATTGTCCTTCAGTGGTTGGCAGATGTTCCTAGTTTTAAAATGAGTAACTTCCCTTGACCCATCATTGACTGCCCTGTAAGTGCACTCCAACATGTTGAACTGAAGTTCACCCTCTTGTATAAGCCCCAGTGAGGGACAAAGCCTGACATCCAGCACAATGTCAGGCGTTATCCAGGAAGTGTACTTCCGTTGATCCAAGTTAATGAGGAGGAAACAACTAACTTGAGTTATTAGTGTCCTAATAAAACGGAACTCCAACATATTGAACTGAAGTTCACCCTCTTGTATAACCACCAGTGACGCACTGCCTGTCCAAAACAAACCAGAGAAAAGCCTCCAAACACACAAACAGGTCCTTTGTGTTGTGTCACGGTGAGGGCAGCCGCGAGCTGGAGGTCAGCAGCCGGCTCAGGTCAGCGGCCGGCACAGGTCAGCAGCTGGAGGTCAGCGGCGGGCTCGGGTCCAATTCTCACTCAGGTGTTACTGCAGCCGCTCCGAAAACCTCACCTCTATGTATAGATCTCACACCTGAAACTCACTGTAGACAGGAGACAGAGAGGACCGGCAGTCTGCTGTCGGCTTCTTCTTCTAGATATCTGTATATCAGGGGTGTGAATCTTCACTGGCGTCACGATTCCATTCAATTACGATTATCCTGTCAACGATTCGAATCGATCCGATATCACGATGCATCACGATGCGTCACCTCCTCATCATTATTATATATTCAGTCCCTCCGGAACAACGCGATTATGCGATCGCATAATTCAATGCATAATCAGCCAAAGCCACGCCGCACTTTTGCCGCATAAAATGCCGATTTCCGCGCAAAATATGCGGGGCTTGCATGATTTCATAATCCCCGCATTAGCGTTGCAAAAAAGTCACATATATCTTAGCAGAAAGTTGAAAAATGTTGTGTTTACTTCACACAAGAGCAGCCATTTCCCCATTGCCATGGGAACGTTATGAAGTGACGTTATGAAGTGACGTTATGAAGTGACGTTATGAAGTGACGTTATGAAGTGACGTTATGAAGTGACGTTATGAAGTGACGTGAACATCATCGAAAAGCTTCAAACCCCGCGATGAAGCCACGATGGAACAGCAGTTTTTGCCAGTTCCCGCAATTTCATCGCAAAAATTGCATAAATATCCCGCATATTCCATCACATTTTTTAAGAAAACGTGACGCACAATCAAGGATTTTAGCCCGCAACAATCACAAAAAAACTCTGCATTTTTCTGGAAGGACTGTATATTGTTACACATGGTTTTCATTGACAAATTCAAGCAGTCAGATTTATATGAACTCCCCTTTTTTATCGTATCTGCTTTTAAATGTGGCGGAGTCTGAAAACAACAGACAACAGACAAAACCACAAAGGCAGCGACCGGAAAATCAACAGGTAACATCATTAGGCTATCATTGATTATGGTCTGTCACTGCATCGCGATGCATCAATGCAGTGATTAATTTCTACACCCATACTGAATATATCAGCAAAAAGTCAGGGCATGAGGAGAAAATACTTTCTGATAAATATTTAGCACAGTGGGGGAAACTGTTAGCTGTTCTTGTTTAGTTTTGATGGAGCTAGCAGTTTCCACAACAACTTTTTACTGTTTATTTTTTTTAACTTTTAGGTCATCAAACTCTTTTAATAACGTGATCTTTCCTAGGGATGTTAGTGATTAACCGTAGCATCAGTAACAGTTTTGACAGATTAATACTGTAGCGCTCGCGGCCCCGGCGTGCTGCTTGCTAGCTAGCTAAACAATCTTTTCTTTCTCTCCCCTCCTTTTACCTTCCAACTCGTACTCCCCTTTCTCTCCCCCCCTTCTGTTTTCTGAACCTGACCTGTCAGCTGAACTAGAGGCAACATCTTCCCCCCATGAACTCCCCGAGAGTCTCTCCCATGTGAGGCCTGCAGGGCCGCTACAATAATACTCTCAGTTAAAGGTGCTCTAAGCGATGTTGAGTGACGTCACTTCTTGTTGAAGTTTCAAAGTATTGTCAAACAAAACGGAGGCTAGCTCGTTGTCGTTGTCTAGGACAGCTCTCCTCTAGCTAACTTTCCTCTTCTTGCTTCTCTCTCCTCCAGTCCTCAAACCCCCCTTCATGTGCAAGGGCACTAACCCCCCAACCCCCACCCCCAAATCCTTCTTGTTGGTTATTGGCTGGAACACTGTTTGTTATGTTTGGTGGTGCAGGTTGGCGCAGTTTGTTTTAAAAACGTTTTTTGCATTGTAAAAAAAAAATATTCTATACAATCTATTTCTTAACTTGCTACTGCCAACTAAAATTGCATTTTAAAATGTGCTGCTGGATGGTGGCTGTCAGCAGTCAGCAGTAAAGTACGTTTGAGTGTCCTGGACGGATGAACTAGGACTCCGTTGCCTGCTTATCAGTTAAAAGGTTAACGAGGGTCGGCTATCAAAATCTAATCTAATCTAATCTAAATTAGCATCTTTGGTTTTTCCAAATATCAATAAACATTTTAGCCGTTAGACATCAAGGATGAACATCAGGACTTATTTCACGAGCTGGGATTACCTCCGACAAGTAGGTTTCGGTTCGGTTTGATTGTCCTGTCAGCAGGATTACAAAAAAAGTACTGGTCCGATTTTCATGAAACTTGGGCAACATGGGCCAAGGAAGAACCCAATACATGTTTAGGGAGAATCCAAATCCCGGGGCAGATACCCAAATACATTTTCATTAACACTGCCAGGTGGCCATGTCGGAGGTCTGCGCTCTCCAAGTGCCCTTCTATGTTTTGACACGTAACAGTCAAACAAGTGGGTTCACCGAAAGAAGTAGATCACAAATTCACCTGTGAGACCTCTGGCAGCATCGGAGTCTGTCCTCTAACCTCTCCTCGTCCCCGTCCACAGGAGTGTCCATCCACCCATGACCTGCTGAACTCGCTGCGGCAGGTGGAGAAGATGTTGGCGGTCCACGAGGCGTCGTACCAGCAGGGCCTGCGCTCCCTCAGGAAGAAGATAAGCGCTCTACACAACAGCACCATGGCCATCTTTAAGACCGGCGGTGAGGGTCAAAAGTTCACAGCACAATGTTATAATGAAGTATGTCTGCTATTGAAAAACATATAGTGAAAGTAAAAAGAAAAAGTACGCGATTTGGAACCACAGAGTGTAAACAATAATGGATGTAACATCCATGATGTCATCCATTTGTTTGTGGACTGCCGCTTTAAAGCCTCGATTTTGGCGATACGGCTGTCAGCAACAGCTTTACTTTTCAGACCCGGAAGCTCCGCCAGGTCTGTGTTATGAACTCTGACTTTGAGAGTCTTTATCTGGGTGTGGAGCACCCAACAGGAGAAGGTGGAGATATTATCTCCACCTCCAATGTAGAGAATTTCTCCCATCTAGCATTGAGATCATATATTGCAATCAACTCTCTCGCGCCACGCAGTTCAAAAGTACGTATTAACAGCTACGGTAGCCTTCACGCTTCAAAAAGGGCCAGGAAGCGACGATACCCATTAGCAGCATTAGCAGCATCTGTGAGTTTATCATGTGACAGTGAAAACGCAAAAGGCAGAGCAGTGTGTCCTGTATATCCCTTACCGGCTAACGTATTTCAAGATGGCACATGAATACGGAGCGTCTACCCCAGTTCATGCAAACGCAAATGTAACATTTCAAGCCAATAAGAATACTTAGAATTGATGGTGGTGGTAAATATTCATGAAATAGGACAAGTTTGTGAACGGGCAACACAGATTTTGATAATGAACAACTAACAACGTTACCCACTGGGATTTTAAGAGGGTAAATGACGTCTGAACGTCTCCTTGTGCTCCCAGCAACCTGCTCCAAACCAGAGCCACCTGCTCATGGCCGCAGACTGGGCAGGGTGTTCGCCATCGGGCACGAGATCCACTTCCTGTGCAAGCCTGGCTACGAGCTGATTGGCCCACGCACCCGAGTGTGTCTTGATTCTCTGAGGTGGAGCGGCCAGCAGCCAATGTGTAGACGTAAGTACTGACACCGGACCATAATTCTGAGACTGGTTTGGTACCAGGAGATCTCTGAAGTCTTGTTTTTTTTTTCTATTTTCAGCCCTCAACAGCAGTGGAAACTCCCTGGCCTCCTTCTCTCCTGCTGCTCCTTCCTCCTCCTTCCCTGTCTCTGCTGCTCTGTCAGCAGCCTCCTCCTCCTCCTCTGCAGCATCCTCACCTCCTCCTGTCTCCTCTACATCACCCACGTCTTCCTCCCCGCCCTCCTCCGTCCGTCCGTCTCACTGCACTCACTTCCTGGGCTCCACCCGCTGCACCTGTGACGTGGGTTTCACCATATCAGGCCGCGACAACAACATCTGCACAGGTAATAAATATGTCTCACCAATAACTATTACTTCCACTACTACTACCAGGCTGTTGTCATGAACCATTCATACATATCCCGACGAAAAGTAAAGCGCTGTTACTTGTATGTATACAACCTATATATTACTGTATGCAACACATTGACATCTGTTTAAGAATGCTTCGGACCACGTAGGAAGGAGGTCAGGGTGGATGTTTGGGTCATAAAACACAGCGCGTTTAAGTGGGGGAGCGGAGTTCGTGTCCCAGGGAATACGCTAGCCTTTCACCCAGGAAACGTGTTTGTTTCCAGGGGGTGTGTTAATGTGAACCACGATCTTTTTTCTAATTTTAATTAGCGGTTTTGGTTCCTAAACTTAACTGATGTTAAGGCTGCATGACACTAATTTTTTGTTGGCTAAACTCAACTGCCACGGACCCTGAAACGACCGACACCTTGCTGTGCCCTGTACCCGACTCATAGTTACCTTTTGTCGGCTAAAAGCTCAACTAGCAGCCGCCTCTGAAACGACCGTCAGCTCCCAGTAACTTTAAAACTGCAAAGACCGCTAAGCTTAACGGTCACTGTGACCGGTCGTCACGTGATCGGCTGACTGTCGCCTTAATTTTGTAGGATATCATACAAACGTGCCCTGTACCCTACTCATAGTTACCTTTTGTCGGCTAAAAACTCAACTAGCAGCTGCCTCTGAAACGACCGTCAGCTCCCAGTAACTTTTAAACTGCAAAGACCGCTAAGCTTAACAGTCACTGTGACCGGTCGTCACGTGATCGGTCGCCGTAATTTCGTAGGATATCATACAAATTGGTGTGCATGAGTTTTCGTACGATATCATAATAACCTGTTCATAAGAATGGGTTGACTACTACTGAGGATCCTTTGTGTGTGTTTCAGATATCGATGAGTGCCGTCTGTTTCCTCTCGGTCAGCCCGGCCGGCTCTGCGTCCACCAGTGTGTAAACACGCCCGGCAGCTTCCACTGCTTCTGTCCGGCTGGCTACGACCTCTCCATAGACGGCCGCAGCTGCACAGGTCAGAGTTCAAAGGTCATCCCGATCGGTCGGTCGGTCGGGGGGGGGGGGTGTTTAGAGTCGTGTGGAAACTAACGCCTCTGTGCTCCTCTGCTCAGATATTGACGAGTGTGAAAACCGGCTGCACAACTGCACAGCAGACCAGGTGTGTGTGAACACCTACGGAGGTTTCCAGTGTGTGACGGTGGAGTGTCCTCACATGAAAAACGCCACGTACATCAAGACGTCACCAATGTAACAGCATACCGTCCTGAATCACATCCTTCTGCTGATCACTCTCCTTTGTTTCATTACTGCAAAGCTACGCATCTCCACACCACAGTATATAAACAAACAGCATATACACACAATATAAACCACGTATAATTAAATATGTTGAAGGTTTCTTCCTCGCTCACATATTTCATTGCAGTCTGCACAATGAGATTGGTCACCCAACCTTTCAACCTCATGGTGTCGCTAAGGAAAACTTGAGATATCATGAGATTTGTTAGAATTCATCCTCTGGGAACCGTGATTATCTGGAGAAAATAAACGGAAATCTAATGGTGCTTACCCACTGCTAGTACCAGCTCTGCTCGGCTCAGCTCGACCACGGTGCCCCGTCCTCCTTTTTCTACTGCAGATTTAGTACCGCCTCATGCATGAAGCGAGCGTGGCTAGTTGTCATAGCGACGCCGCAGGAAACTGCCGTGACCTAACGCGACACACACAGAACGTCGAAGGTGTGTTGTTTTTGATTCTCAGCATGCGGCTGTTTGCCAGAAGACAAATTTTGTTTCCAAAAAAGCTGGAGGCAGCAAAAAAAAACACCGCTGGCTAAACTATTAAAAAATGTATGGTTTGTTCAGGACACCCCCACCCACCCCCCCACCCCCCGTCTGTCGCTACAGCAATGATGACGCAGTGATTAGTGACGATTCTCTCGTCACCTTTTGGTATCGCCTCAGCTCTCTTGGAACCTCGATGGCGGTGGTACTACAAAAAGTACCTGTTAGCAGTTTTTCATAATGGGAAACCCAAAAAGGGCAATTAGAGTCGAGCTGAGTCGAGCAGGTACCATGTAATGGGAAAAACGCCATAAGTGCTAGAAACGGGCCGAACGATCAAACGTCAGTGACATCCCGACAGCCATGCTGCTAACTTGGCTAACCTCCAAACAGCCAGAGTTTCAGCATATTCACAACGCTTTGCATTTAACTTCTAAGTATACAAAGCTAAGATAGTTAACGTCCAAGTTCAACTCACCGTTATCGTCACAGAAGCTATATTTGAAGCTCTCTGATTGGATGGTTGATTCCTTTCTTTTTTACCTAACTTTTGTTATTACTTGCGTGTTTGTCTTTCAAGATGTTCATAGCCAACGTTAAGACAACAAAGAACTTGCAACTTTAGACAACATTACTCAACAAATGGGGATGGATCCAAAACACTGAGTTTGAATGTGTCAAAAGACACTGTTAGCTGGCTAACCAACAAACAGCTAGCACACTAACAGCCATATAATAATAATAAAAATATAGGGTGAATGACATCTCAACAGCACAATAAACTGCAAACAAACAAGTAGAGAAGGAATACAAACTGGGCAGGCGAGACAAAGAAAACCATAAACCTTCTCACCTCAAAAGACAAAGACTGGACCATGGAGAGAGATTTGAAGACAATGAGTTCTACCTCCATGTCGCCCACTTCCTCTCTCCACCCGACAGTTAGCAAACCCTAACTCTCCTCTGACAGAAACTGGGCCAAGAGTCAGACTGAGGTTTGGCCTCAGACGCCCCGCTGAGGTTTTCAGGCTCCAGTCAGCTGGGCAGCTGATGGCGATGAAAAAGGCGTGAAACAGAAAGTAAACTGGCTATAAAGTTTTGAATTTATCGCTACAGCTGAATCCTAATTGTATGTTTTAGTGATGCAGGGAGGACAGACTGTAGGGAGGCATGCAGGGTCAGCTTTAGGTTAAGGGTTATGTGTAGTGTTCATTCTGCCAGAGAGGCTCTTTGGCTGTGAGTTTGGTCAAATATAAACAGTTAAAGGCTGTGTTTTAAGGATTAAATTTAGGATTTAGTTATTTAGAAGTGTGGTATTTACTCGGAATGCAGAGAAAACTGTACTTTCCACACGTGCGAAGCCTTAAAACTCTGTGTGACATACATTTGGTCAGAATAGCTGAACCTTGTATTGTCTTTGTGGCAAATTTGACCCATTTTCTAAATTTCTATATCAGAAATATGGGTTTCTTTTTAACTACCTAGTTTTGATCAAAAATAACATGGATGATTCTATACAACGCGCTTCGCAAGTACAACAACAGATCGGATCTCTACTTTCATTCACAATTTTGTGTGTTTTGTTCAATTTTTTAACATTTAAAAAAGAAAAATGAAATGTTTCGAAACTGAACCCGACTGAACGTTGACATATACCCTTCTTTGATTATCCTTCCTTAAATATTAGTCTAAATAATTAATAATTCCTGCTTTTTTTACTCAAAATGTAGGTACAATTTCCTAAAAAGGAGGTTTATTGACCATGAATTCCAAAAATAAGTGTAAAACTATATAAGTTGGTGATGGTGTTCATACATGGTGGTGAAAAAAAGTGCCAAAAATGTCGAAAAAAGAGACAAAGACGCCAGAAAAGGTGTTGATTTTGACCTGGGAGGATGATGCATGGTCGAATGGAAGACAACACAAGGGTTAACACAGAATATGTGAGCAGGGTATAATTATAGGAGACAATGATTTGTTTGATTTGATCGGACACTAAATTGTGCATGACTAAAGAAAGCATGGAGTCTCTGGAGAACTGCAGCGATTCAGAGCTGAGACTCAGCGTCTCTTCAGCTGTAGAGGAGACGGGAGCCACTCAGTCCACAACCACAAATCACTGACAATGTAAATAGCGTTTGACTGACTGCCTTCTGCTTTTCTAGATAATTCCATCCACAAGGGTAACACCTAGTTTGATGTGACAGGAGGATTTAGCAGGTTGCAGCGAATCACAAGAAATTGGATAAATGCATGTACAGTATATTTTTTTAAACAAAGTACATTTGGCATACGAAGGGACAACAGAGGAGCCAAGCAGGAGTCATTGAGAAAACATTGTTAAATTATAAGAAAGAAATCCCTATTTCTACACCACTAACGAAGCTTGAGCTATGTTACTGGTTACTGGTCGCACGGCGTTCATAGTTCGACTGGTCGTGACTGCTTTCCCAAGATGGCGCCCGCCTGTATACGTGAACGGTACTGTCTTTCTAAACTATGTTTTTAACAAACTGTCTTTACACTTACAACGTTCTCAATGCTTCTGTTTACATGTAGGGACCCTCATTATGCTGCTGTGGAAGTGTGGTGATATTTTGAGCCTTGTTAGTGGTGTAGAAATAGTCATTTCTTTTTACTTCACCCTCCGCCCCGACGACTAGCGTTATATGCTAATTAGCGGTTTGCGCTAAAACTGGTCACATTACATTAGCATGAAAACATATCTCAGAGAACGGTCGACTCTGTACACGTGTTATTAACCCCTAGGTTCATTTTGCGCCGGATTTCTCCTTTAAATATCATAAAGAGGGTTTGTAAATACTTATTTATCTCAGAATGTAGAAACTGCTGGAACGTGTTTCATCTTCTCAGAAAGACCGATGTAAGAACCCTGCGAAGAGATTCATTGAGTTACAGAGTCTAGCGGAACCGAGGCCAGACAGGAAGTGACTGTAGAATAAAGACAAAACATAATAACATTTACTTTGTGTTTCCGCAGGCGCTGTGAGAGGAACCCGTGCATGCTGGGTGACAAGGCGTGCACTCAGGCGCCAAACTCCATCTCGTTCCACTTCCTGTCAGTGGTGTCCAACATGTCCGCGCCCCGCATCCTCTTCCGGGTATCGGCGGCCCGCGTGCTGGGCGACACGCTGCGTTTCGGCCTGGCGGGCGGCCGCGGACGGGGCCACTTCAGCGTGCAGCGCTCGGGCCGGCAAACTGGCACCCTCCTCCTGGTGACGCCCATCAACGGTCCCGCCGCTCTGGAGGCCGAGGTGGAGATGAGCGAGCTGGAGCGCAACAACCTGCTGGGCCGCTACCTGACAAAGGTCACCCTGTTCGTTTCTCCGTACGAGTTTTAGGGGCAGGAGTCTGGAAGTCTGAAATAGACAGGGAGGGAGGGGGGAGGGGTGTCAAACCACTAAGTGTTTTGGGGGATTTACTGTATCCCGTGACTGATCTGGACACATTCAAATTAATTCTCATAAGCCAAAACAAATCTCTTTAGAATAGGCCTTCAGCAATATCACATCTAATTTAGCTGCTGGTTTTATTGTTTTTGTGTTGTTGCTTCACCTGCTTTTATCGTACTTACCACAGTTTTATGGTAAAGTGTCTTTGAGTACAGCGTTATATAAATAAAATGTATTATTATTATTATTATTATTATTATTATTATCTGTTGAACTTCTTCTGTAAAACGTTGCATTCTGTATATAATGTAGCCACGTCGTTCAAGTAGAAACTCTTCAGAGTTTAGGAGTTGTATTAAACCAGCGGTGTAGTCTACGTGATACACAGGTATACGCAGTATACCCACTAAGAAAGCTCCAGGATTTCCATATACTCACTTATAAATGCCCAATGACATGCGACGACATACTTTCCATTATATTTTTGATATATTTTGAATTGTCATCTGTGTTTTTCGTCTTCACACAGGCTAAATAAAGGTATTGGTGTTATATGGTGGTAAGGTGTTTATCATTTTGAAACCAGAACACAACTAATGTTGAGAATGACTCAAAAAGTTATTTTAAAACCCGAAAAGATTCAGGGTTTTTAGAGAAAACATTCGGGTCTGGGGCCCACGAGGCGACCCGCTTGCCCGGCCCTGCTTAAGTTCATTCATGCTTTCTACTTGTTCTTCTCTACATCTCAGAGGTACATAGTTTTTCGTCCCCTTCCTGTCCAGTGAAAACCACGTGTCTCCAGATGTGTTGATGTTGAATGTTTGTGATGAATTGAAGGATGAAGTGTTCCTTTATGTGTTGATAATTCTTGTACTTTTTGAACTAAATAGTCTTTAAAAAGCCTCTCGGATCAGCTGGAAAATGCATCGTCACGAAGCTGAAAACAGGGCTGTTTTTAGGACACCATGAAAAGTTCTTCCACCACGTATTATTCCTCTGATGCATTATAATGCCAAGTCACAGAGCTAATCTTATATAGTTTAGAGTCCTTTCAAGCAGTAGTAAGTGTTGTTAAACTGTCTCTTGGGTTTTTAAATGATTGTCAGGGGCTGTGTCTCATTCCGCATACTTCCGTCAGTACACTGCTAATGTGCACTGACCACTTACTGCCATAGTGCCCACTTTCGAATGTTAGTATTGTCCCAAAAGGAACACTTATGTTAAAACACTTACCGGAAATGACGAGCGGGATGAGCGTGACGAACGCAACACGTGAATGCAAAATCTGATGAAAATCTTTTATACTGACCTTTGTCGATCAAAAAAACTGATTCAGCAACTGTACGGTCTATTTCTCTCTTTAAATGTTTTCAGAAACACGTTTCGGTGAACTATTTTCATAAAATATGAGATCGTATTCCGAACGAGCCGCCATTATGATTGGTTTTGAAATTCGGTAGCAGCCAGACCCTCGTGACGCATTCGTCCAATCAGCTGCCAGTGGTCCCTCCCCTTCCGCTTTGTCGTCAAGATGGCACCCGTTTAGTGTGAGTAGGGTCCATCGTTTCACACTGAACTTTTTGACTGTTTTTAGGGCGTCATCCTGGTACTTTCAGTGCACTGACTTTTAGCGTTATCTACACTATATACTTAAAACTAAGTGTTTGAAGTGTGCAAGTAGGCAGTTTGAGACACAGCCAGGGATTTATCTTTCACAAACAGATGCTTAGCTCTGGGAGTTGAATGTAGTAATAATGCATGAGAGATGTACACTGTGTTGAGTCAGATTATTTGCTCTTTGTTGAGGATTCTAGCAGATATGTGGCTCTAGTACTTTGTCTTTATTCTGATCATATTGCTGAAATGACTCGACACATTCGCTAATAAAGATTTTTACTCCAACTCCTTGTGTCATGTGCAGGTTTCTTGTGTGTTCTGTTACATAAATGAAGGTATTTTTGCATGTTTTGAGACATTCGAGTTGTAAACTGCAGTTTTGTTCGATGGAAGCTGCGAGTTTGACATGTTTTTGGTCTGTCGGACGAAAGAATTTGACACAGATCTGTCAGGCAGCCTGAAGCCTCCACAGACCAGACAGAACACACACATTAACAACACGCAGACATACAGGCACATGTGTTTACACCGTGTCTGCAGACGCATTCTCACACATACAAGACAGAAAAAAAACATGGCACACAGAAACTCGTATATCACACTGTGACGTCAGCTCTGTTCAGGTGTGTGAGAGGACTACTCTATATGTCTGAATGCTCTTTGACACTTTTAAATTGTAGAAAGTCCTCTTTACAAATATATGTTATTTCAGTTACTACATGGAGAACAAAACGCTGTACAATGGTTCAACCAGAGTGCAGTGTTTTTTCTGTACGAGACATTTTTGGTGCCCACCAAAAGGGGTTTTAGCCAGCGCCCAAATGATGAGAATTATGAATTAAAAAAAAGAAATTATAATCTCTCTGAATGTGTTTAATAGAAATTCACCAAACAACTGTTGAACAAGCAAAACATAAACTTAAATACGAGCGCTAAAGAGATCTCAGTTTTTACCGTCCAGAGTCAGGACATTCAATAGATTTTTTTTAACGTTAAATGGTTGCACTTTCGGTTATGTTTAGGCACAAAAACTACTTGGTTACTACTCTTCTCTACCACTGCAACTCAATGTTTTATGATCAGATTACTATTATTATTATTATTATTTTATTTAACCTTTATTTAACCAGGTAAGCCATTGAGAACAGGTTCTCATTTGCAACGGCGACCTGGCAAAGGAAAGCTATAGGCATGCAAGACAACATATAGTTTCACATTCAATACAGTACAAGAATACAGAATACAATATGCTACATAAAGTGCAGATTAAGTGGGCATTACAAATGCCGGTGCGTAGTGAGGTGTAAGTAAGTCGATGGATATGCAATACATGAACAGAGAGTCAATACACTGCTGAGATGGTGTAATGAGTCAATAAACAGTTAGTCTAGTGGTCTAGTTAGTGAAGTAGATCAGTTATAACTAGGGCTGTCAGTGCTAACGCGTTAATTGCGATGCGATTAAGGGCCGACGCGATTTTTTTAATCGCATGCCGGCATTTATTAATTTATTTTACACTTCACTCGGCTTTGCGTCGTGCCTAACAGGCTACTATTTTGACCCTTTGCAGCACCGTTACTTATCATCCAGCTGCCACTTCCTCCTAACACATCCTGCTGCTGCAGGCATGATGGAGAAACACAGCAGCAATAACTCTGAATGGAGCTTTTTATTTTCCAAAACTCCCGGACGGCTCGTAAACAAGTCGAAAGCCACATGCACGTTGTGTAAATCCGAATTAAAATATCACCAAAGCACGTCAAGCTTGAGCTCCCACCTACGGAGCTAAGCATAGTAGTACAGTTAACGTGATGCTACCCGCTAGCGGGCAACTAACTGCAGACCTGTCAGCATCGTAGAGGACTCGGGTCTTAAAGACGTACTACGGTTGACCTGTCTCGTTGCCGTCGAGGGAGACAGTAGTTTCACCATACACATACCACACGGAGAAAGCAGCCACACTGGAACTGCTGCAAGGTGCTGCAAACGCTGTCTCATTAACCGGTGATCACTGGACGTCAGTGAGTAATCAACATTATTTAGGAGTTACTAAACACTATATTGACTCTGGTAAGGATAGGGATTTTTAGTTTTTTAGTTAAGAATTGTGCAATAATGACAGATTCACACATTTTTCTTTTGTTTACAGTAAATAAATAATTACAAATCTTAAAATCAAGTTCATAAAGTAACTTTCTTTGCATTCATTTGATTCCCAATCAAGATACACTGGTAAGAACTGCTTTCGATTGTTAATATGTACTTAAAAACTGTTCTGAAACGCAAAATAATAGAATTTTAATCATGTGATAGAATATGCGATTAAAAAATTGTAATCGTTTGACATCCCTAATTATAACACAATATATATATATATATATATATGAATAGACAGTCTAGATAAATGCTAAAGTGTAGTGAAGAGTCAATATACAGTTAGTGCAAGTTAAATGTATGTTCCAACAATTTACCAATAACAATATGAGTCAAGAATGAATCCTTAATTTAGTTTTGAAAACCAGAGATCTCTAATTTGTCCTTGGTAAAAACCAAAGCAACTTATTTAAAAAAAATCTTATTAATAAGGGGTGTATGACTTTCCCCAGTAATCTGCGTCAGTATGAAACACTTTGTGTGTGTGTGTGTATATATATATATATATATATATATATATATATATATATATATATATATATAACGATCAGACAATACAAAGTTTGTAATTTGGCATCCAGACATCTTAAGATAACAGTCTAATAATTCAACAGTCTTGAATTAGTGTTTCCTTTAGGATTTTTTTAAGCAATGGGGGCAGGTCTGTCTGAACAACGTGAGCGGCAGCCAACGGGGGCATTATGTCGGCAGGAAAATTTTAAAGGCAACCGCGACTACATTGTGCGTCTGCCCTATTTCTGATACCGTGGCAGCAGAAATTTTGCCGTGGCATGGCCGCCACTACAAAATCAACATAGAGGAAACACTGCTTGAAGGCAGGTAATGCAGTTTTTTGAGAAAAAACATTCACAGAAAGAAGGAAAAAAAAAAAATCCATTAATTATAATCTGAAAAAACAACAATGTACATCACCAAACAATATATATACATTTATTACATTAAATGAAAGTGAATCTTTCTGTAGGTTGTCAAATGGTTGTTCTACTCAGTGAGATTAACAGGAGAGATGATCAGAGGGGCAGAGTTTTTACCACCATTGTTAAGACCTGTACTGAAGAACGGGTAGAGTTTCTCAGTGAAGGAGCAGCCAGTAAAGGAGTAAATAAGAGCTGCAGCATCAACGTCATAAAAGGAGACCAGACCCTCCTCATAATCCACAAACACCCCCACCTTCTCAGGACGGGACTTCAGAAAGAGACGGACATCAGTGTCAGTACGAGCTTTGTACTCATTTTCGTTCCTCAAACATATCGTCCAGTAGCCATTTTGAGGATTCACTGTGATGATCCCCTTCCTGTTGATCGACTCTCTGGCCACTCCCAAATTCCAGTCAGTCTTCCCTTTAACCTGAACCTCGTAATAAAATCTTCCTGAAGAGAAACTCATTTGGACCGGTATCAAATCTCTCTGGATTTCTTGGTAGAATCATCTCCCTATCACCAAGTTTAACTTGTTTTCTATCCTTAGATAGGATAAGCCAATGATGTGCTGTATCAGGATTAAGTTTCACATCCACTGCAGACTGCTGGACCCTCTTCAGTTCGGCATCAAACAGCTTCTTCATCTGTTGACTGAGCGTGTCCCCCACTTGATTCACGGCTCTCCTCAGAGTCTCCTCATATTTAGGTGGACGGACCCTGACCTCTGTCCAGTCTTTGGTGGGTGGAGCAGCGTTCAGGGACGTGAAGCTCTGGAGGACGTGGAGGTGGTCTTCAGACTGTGAGAGCTGCTCCACCTCAGTGCTTCTCTTCTTCAACTCAGAGATTTCCTGTTCCAGCTCTTTGATGAAGCCTTCAACCTGTTTCTTTGTCTTTCTCTGCTTCTCTTTGATCGTGTCGATGAGCTCAGCCTGGCTTCTCTCAACAGACTCCTTCAGAGCAGTGAAGACCTGAACACCATCTAATATCTCTCTGTCTGCATCATCCTCACTGAGCTCCACTGAGTGTTTGATCTCCTGAATCTTTCTTCGTCTCTTCTGGATCATCTGCTGAATTTCATCCTCTGTCTTCCCCAGCTCGGCCTTCTTTCCTTCATATTCTTCTGTCAGAGGAACAACGTCATGTGTCTTGTGGTCTGAAACGGTGCAGAGCATGCAGACACACATCTGGTCGTTCTTACAGAACAGCTCCAGCAGTTTATCGTGCTTTGTACACATCCTGCCTTCCAGGTTCTCCACAGGGTCGATCAGCTGATGTCTTTTCAGACCTGACATTGTCAGATGAGGCTCCAGGTGAGTCTCGCAGTAGGAGGCCAGACACACCAGGCAGGACTTCAGGGCCTTCAGTTTGGTTCAAGTGCAGACGTCACAGGAAACTGTTCCTGGTTTGGAAACTTGTTCTGAGCTGCTGCTGCTGGCTTTCTGTTGAGCTGACTGTCTGAACTGAGCAGCCATCTCAGAGATCAAAGTATTGACCCGCAGCTCAGGTCTGGTGTAGAAAACCTCTTTACAGTTTGGACACTGACACCGGACATTCCTATCCCAGTGTTCAGTGATGCAGGTTTTACAGAAGTTGTGTCCACATGGTATGGTGACTGGATCAGTGAACACATCTAGACAGATGGAGCACAGAAACTGATCTTCAGTCAGCAGACAGCTGGCAGCAGACATATCGACACTCTGAGAAGAAAAAGTGTGAAAAAGAAAACTGCATTACATATCTTCCAATTGCTTGTTTCATAAAATCAAACTGTTTAATGGAATATAAGGAGAGTCATCCTGAATTCTGATGTTATATAATCAAGGTTATCAAAATTTAATGGTAAATTGAAATCGATCGAAATGACCTTTCGATTTTGATCGAAATCAGAAGCAGGATCGGCGATTCCCCCAGTTTTTTTTTTACTTTCTCCATGTCCGCCTACTTGTGCACATCTGAAGAAAAAGAACAACAGACACAGCGTGGCTTACCGGCTGAGAGCATGCAGCTAAAAACACGGGGTAACGTTAGCTTACCGGCTGAGAGCATGCAGCTAAAAACACGGGGTAACGTTAGCTTACCGGCTGAGAGCATGCAGCTAATGACACAAGGTAATGTTAGCTTACCGGCTGAGAGCATGCAGCTAATGACACAGGGTAATGTTAGCTTAGATCCTTTAAAATGACTAATATCATTCTGTGAAAATACTGCACTAGAGTAAAAATCCTGTATTGATAAGATTGGGTTCCAGCTTCTCAAGTGGGGGATTTAGCTGCTATTTCCTATTTTACGTGATCGTATATTGAATATCTTTGTGTTTTAGACTGCTGGTTGGACAAAACAAGACGTCCATTTTGGGCTCTTAGAACATGTGATGGGTGTTTCTTATTTTCTGACATTTTACAGACTTATTTGATGATTAAAAAAAACATTTCCTGCAACCTTAAGTGAAGCATCAAACACGTTCTACATTCAATGTGGTGATGATAACCCTTGTGTTGTCATTTGGCCACATTTGACCTGTTTTCTAAATGTCTATATCTTTTTAACTACCTAAGTTTGATTACCCAAAAATAACATGGATGGTTCCATACATCGCAAGTACAACAAAAGATCGGATCTCTACTTTCATTTCATTTTGGGTGTTTTATTCAATTTGTTTGCATTTGGAAAAATAAAAAAGTATCCCGACTGAATATTGACCCTTCTGTGATTATCCTTCCTTTAATATTAGTCTAAACAATTCATAATTTCTGCTTTTTTTTAACTCAATAATTAGGTATAATTTTCTACAAATGAGATTTATTGACCATGAATTCCAACAAAAACTAAAACTAGTAATAAGTTGGTGTTAGTGGTGTTTATACACGGAAGTGAAAAGAAGCGTTAAACGTGCCAAAAAAGCGCCAAAAACATTGAAAAAAAGCACCACAAGTGTCGAAACATTTTCAGTTTGGGCCCAGGGAAGACGATGCATGGCCGAATGGAAGACAACCCAAGGGTTAAATAAAATGAAATAAAAGCAGACATGACATTGAACTCCAGGTCAAGTTGTAAGTTCATGGAGACTTTCATTAGCCTGGTTGCCACCAGACACTTCTCAGTTGTAACTGAGAGTGGGTCTGGGGAAGCTTCATTCACAGCCCATTTCCAAAGGGGCGTCACCAATGGACGCCGCTCAAATGCCTCTGGGCGCAATTGGATAGTCCTTCAACCAATCAGACCAACGATCCGGGTGACGTAGCAGCGACAGCGGCATCAACGGTTTGCTGCGCTTCGGAGGCCGTCGTGTTGAATGTAAACAAGAAGCTGCTCGTCGTCGCTGCGCTATCGTCATCATGTAAAGCCCGCCTCAACGGTTGTGATTGGTGCCTCGATTTGGAAAAACTGGAAATGGGCTTAAATGGGCTCTCGGCCAGACGGACTTGCAGAGAAAATCTCAAATTTGCCTGAAGTTCGTCAGGGTTTTCCCAGGCTAGACTTTCATACCATTCCTAAATATAATCAAACCACCGGCTGCAGGAGGGAAGATTACATTTAAATAAAAAAGCTAAAACAATGGTGGGCGGCGATGTAAAGTGTACTGTGTGTAGATAACAGGCTGAAACATGCAAAACCACAGACGTGTCCTTTAATTCCTTCAGAGGAAACATTTGTTTGTGTCAGAGGATAATGAAAAGTGTGACTGGATTTATTCATGTTTCCATGGTTACAGTTGTATTGCAGTGTTGTAGCTTCTATCTGTAGATGAGGCGAACCCACAATAGTATTATTGCAATCGCTGTGTGTTGTTTTACTGCTGCTGAGACAAAAACAAAGAGTGTTATTTTGTTTTAAATCATTTATCTTTCAGAAATACAGATAAAAGGGAGACGGTCAAGAATTTCGGCTCAGATTTGCTCCACAGATCCCTTTTAAAATAAGAGCTCTCTTTACTTCATGAAATAAAACTTTAGTAAATTAAAGGGATAGTTCTGGTGTTTTGAGCGTGTGTTTGTATGAGCTACTTCTCCATAGTCAGTGTGTTAGTTACAGTAGGTGGCGGTCGGCACGCATCCAGTTTGGAGAAGCAGGCAAGAGTACTGACACGGAAGCTAAAGTCTGATTTATGGTCCTGCGGAGGCTCCACAAAGAGCTTTCGACATAGTGTACGTAAGTGGCTTGAAGGTTATACTTGTGCGTTGGTGTTTGCGTCGATCTTTTGAATAGCAGGGATGCCAAATAGTGGCTCGATTGGTCGGGGTTAGGCATTGACCTCGAGTGGGTAAGGTTAGGATAATATAGGTCAGGGGATAGGACCTGAACAAATGGGGTTACGTTACCTCGCGTAAGCATGGACGCCTGGCCAATAGTAATGATTGAAGGGCGGGTCTTGGCATGGCCATAGTAGGATTCGTAAATTCGCGGGCCAGCATGTGTGTGTGTGTGTGTGTGTGTGTGTGTGGTGGAGCGAGTGAGAGAGTGATGGTGATTATCTTCAGAGCGAGTAGTGACTCTAGTAGTGAGTCATAGTGAGAGAAACAAAGAGTCTCCCCTGTTCTTTCTGACCACGGTGGGAAATCTGGAGCAGGAGAAGTTAACCCTCTCCTTGATTTCACGTTGTTTAAGGAGAAGGAGAACCAGGATATGAGTCGGGGGGGGGAAATGCAACGCTACCAAGCTACGGCCGAGAGACACGAGTCACCGCGACGTGTAGTTAAATTTTTTGAGAGGTGCACGTCAGGCCACAGCGTAGGGTCCGGCGTAGGGTCCGGCGTAGGGTCCGGCGTAGGGTCCAGCATAGGGTCCGGCGTAGGGTCGGTGTTCCCACGTACCTACTACGTAGCCACGGAGTAGATTTTACGCAGAAGCATAAATCACGCTTAAACAATGTCCTGATGTGGACGGGGGCAGCAGCTAAATGCATTTAAGACACCTAAAAACATCTATATCAGTTTAGGTGTACGCTATATTTAGAATATTTTCACTGCTTTACCTTGCTGTTACCCCTATTTTCCACTGGGCGCATCTGCGCTGCGTTTTGGAAGCGCGCATAACACTACTCTCTGGTCCGCTCCCTTAAAGATACGTGCCAGGTCTATTTTCACGCGAGCCGCGGGCCGTTCAGACAGCCGGGCAGGAAGTAAAACAGCGAGACCATCCAGTCAGTTTACCCCAATATCGTATATGTCTCCTCTACAACACCACTGACAATGAGGGATTCATCTTGGAGATGGTATAACATAATATGACATCGCAGATCTATTTTTTCAGGACAACGCCAGAAAAGACAAGGCATTGAGTTTAACTGTAGGAGTGCTTGGAGTGGAAGGTAGATACAAGTGGTGTAGTCTAATGTATTGCAGTGGGTATACTGTACTGTATATATGTATATATATATATATATATATATATATATATATATATATATATATATATATATATATATATATATATATATATATATATATATATGGGCCAGAATGGGACATTGGGTGGGAGCATATCATATTGGGAAGTCTGGGTGCCCTCCACCAGGGACATTTTGAGCGTCAAAGACTTCATTTCCTGCATTCTGATACACTTTTATGCACTAATTATAGTGGAAATACCTTTGTTTAGCCTATGCGAAGATAAAAAAAATACAGATGATAATTCTAAATATGTCAAAAATATAATGGAAAGTATGTTGTTGCGTGTCATTGAGCATCTTTAAGTGGGTATATGGAAATCCTGGAGCTTTCTTAGTGGGTATACTGGGTATACCTGCGTATCACGTAGACTACACCACTGGTAGATACTAGCTTAGTAAACACCTGTTTGTTCTGTAAAGTACTTACACGATATAATCTGTGAGTCGGGCAGCAAGACGCTCCGCTTCTGAGACGCTCCCGGTGTGGTATGGCGCGTGGCGGAGGACGGAACAAAACCGGAACGCAGCCCAGATGCGCCCAGCGCAGGGTTCAAATTATGATTTCATCTTTTTTTTAAATCTTTTCTGAATCAATGTATGCTGGAAATATCTTTATGTAATATCTTTATGTAAAGGGAAACACAGATTACAATCCAAATATAAAACATAATGGAATATTTAGCAGTAAGGCTCTCAGGAAATCTGTATTGCTTTCATCTATTTATTCTCCTTTGGATCAACTTTTCTTATTATATCTGAGTCACCACACATGCAGCATCAGTTACTCCTCCCTTCTCTTTTGCATCTTTTGTTGGGGAATTAACCTCCTGAAATGTGCATATGACAATTATTCACCTCAATGATACATTAATTAACTTTAATGGATTAATAAACCAGATGTGTTTGAGCAAGATTACTACTCATGTTCAAAACTTTGTGCACATTCAAAATATATCTCATCTGTGCTCTCTGAGATTTGGAGGAGTCGTGATATTTTGAGAAAAATAAAGTGATAATAGGCTATTACAAGAATAAAGTCACTATATTTCAGAAAATAATCCAACTGCACCATAGCCTGCTGTGCATTACGTGATTGCTCTGCTGATACGGTAGATCTCAGACCGTCTGACAGACTCAGAGCCCCGTTTGAGACTCTGGTCTCTGAATGAGACAAAGTTTAGGGAAGTGGCTGAACGCTGCTCTACAACGGAGGTGGAAAACCGAAACTACAGAAATACACGGAGCTCAAACGCGACACATCTGCAGCAGCATGTCGACAGCAGAGCACAGAGCACCTTTATGAACCTGAAGCTGCACAGACTACGGACGGAAGGCGCGCTGCTCGTCTCTATTTTTACAGCGAGAGTGGACACTGCACAGGTCTGCTTCAGAGCTCCGTGTGTTTGGGAAAAGTGCTTTATTTGTGATTTAAATAATGGTGCTGATGATTTTTAGAGACCCCAACAGGTGTATGATTTTACTGCTCTCATGGGAGCTCATCCTCTCTCTGTGGGAGCTCAGCTCAGAATCAGGGTCAGACAGCCCCTTTACGACGAGGAACTGAAGCCATTATCTCTAATCTCTTCAAAGCCACCAGACTCCTTTGACAAAAACAGTCATTTTACCTCGCAGAACACGGGAGTTGCTGCTCTACTGCTGCCTCTGTCGGTTAGTTTGTCTGTGTTATTGTGTGACTTTGGTGTTTTTAAGGTTTAGTTGGGATTCACCAAAGTCACACAATAACAAAAAAACATAGTTATGATTGAAGGAAATAAGGAAAAAACACCTGATGCAACGCTTTTTCAACAATATAAATGCAAATCTACATGCAATCACGCTGATATTGGGTATTTATTGACTCACAGAGTTGTGATTCTTCTTATTCTCTGTTGCTACCGGCAGTTTTACTTCCCCTGTTCATGCAAACACACACATCTGCAACCCAGACAATCAAGCACCCACTCCACTGTCTTCATTCCTCTCTAGATTTCTTCTTTGTCTGGTTGGTATGCCTGTTCTTGTTGTTGTCAGGGTCACAGTGTCCTCTCTGTGTCAAGGGGCCAGAGGTCCAGGTGCATGACATTTGTAGGAAATGACCAAATCATGATTTTCATTTAGTATAAAAGGAGAAAATGAGGAATTGAAATTGAACGCTGAGATTAATTGATGCAATTCATTTGGGGATTTTTAGACATAGACGGAAGTAAGAAGTATCTAACGGGGACATAACGCATACAAAAAAAGAAGAAGTTTAGAACCTGACAAATGGTAACGATAAAGCTCCGCCCCTCAACTGACTCAAAATAGACAAACCAGGACAAACCAGGGGACACACACACACACACACACACACACACACACACACACACACACCCAATATGAGACGCATAAAAGGAGCTACCTTCAGACTAAAACCACTACCACTGAGAGAGGACAGCTACAGGAGGGAATACCGGAGTACTACCACTTTAACCAGCTGCTGAGTCCACAAACTGAACCAGAGATTTACAAGAACGAAGACTCAAAGTGAACGTAACGTTTAGGGCACAGGGAGTGGCTGATCTGCTGGGTTTCCTGCTTAATTAAGAGACTTAATGGCTTCCAGATTAGAAGATCTCTGCTGTCCTGTCTGTTATGAAGCCTTTATGAAGTGTCCAGCTTGTAAGAGAAGTTCTTCGATGAGGCAACCAGCTTCAAACGTGGCTTTAAAGAACCTGTGTGAGACTTTCTTACAGGAGAGAGACCAGAGAGCTTCAGAGGCGTTTTGCAGTCTGCACTCTGAGGACCTCAAACTCTTCTCTCTGGACCATCAGCAGCCAGTGTGTGCCATCTGCAGAGATTCGGAAAAACACACCAACCACACAATCAGACCTATCGATGAAGCTGCGCAAAAACGCAAGACACTTCAGAAAACTCTGGAGCACTCAAAGGAGAAGTTAAAGGCTTTTCAACGAGTTAAAGTAAAATGTGATCAAACAGCAGATCACATGAAGGTCCAGGCCCGACGCAAAGAGATGCAGATTAAGGAGCAGTATCAGACGCTTCACGAGTTTCTAGAAGAGGAAGAGGAGGCCAGGTTGGCTGCACTGTGGGAGGAAGTGGAGCAGAAGAGTCAGTGGATGAAGGAGAAGAACAGAGAGATAGCAGCTCTTTCAGACTCAGCCAGAGCCACAGAGGAGCAGCTGAGAGCTGAAGACGTCTCATTCCTGATCAACTACAAGGCTGCAGTGGAAAGAGTCCGGCAGCGCCCCCTGCTGGATGATCCACAGCTGCTCTCAGGAGAGCTGACAGACGAGGCCAAACACCTGGGCAACCTGAGCTTCAACATCTGGAACAAGATGAAGGAGATGGTCTCCTACACTCCTGTGATCCTGGACCCAAACACTGCTCGTCCAGGACTCATCCTGTCTGAAGATCTGACCAGTGTGAGACCAAGAGGAGAGGAACAGCAGCTTCCTGATAATCCTGAGAGGTTTTATTAAATCTCTGTCAGAGAAATGTGTCACTATGTTGTCCCGATGTTGGTCGTCATTGTGATTGGGAGACATCTACAGTATACAAACAAAAAAGAAAACATCTGAGATATACTGTACAAAAATATTCTGTGTAAACCCTCCCCCAAAAAAAACCCTGATCCACTGAGTTTGAACGAAGCGCTGAAGAAGCGATTCCAAGACGAGACCTTCAAAAAGTAGTATTGAGACCGAGACCAATCTCCAGTACTACAACGCTGCCTATTGATGCTCTCTGGGTCTATATAGGACTAGGACTATATATTCTTAGGGTTCTCTAGTATATTCTCTCTTCTTAGATCTCAGCTGCAGTGGCGTGTTTGTCAAAAAAAATAATTCATTGTTTGCTATTAACATCTTAATAATCAATTGTTTTATCTACTCCAGTATTTCATTCATTAATGCTTAGTTGGATTAAGTAGTGTGTGTTCTTATTAGGTAAATAAATACTGGATTATGTGTTTTGAGTATATCCCGCCACTATACACGGCGTAATGAAGTTACTATTACAGCAGACCTTCGGATTATCAGACAGAATTAAGGCATGGGCTACCAACTTCCCTTCTACGGAGACTGGTGCCCGAAACTTATTCTCTTTTGATTATTATACAAATGATGGCCGATAGCCAGAATATAGTGCAGGTATTCTATGATAAATTAAAAATAACTTAAGATTGTTTTCATTCATGTCAAAGTGTATTCTTCTTAACATTTATTGAGTTCAATAAATACATATAAATGTGCTGGTTTTACTGTAAAGTGTCTGTGAGTACCATGTAACGTGCAAGTAAAAGGTATTATTATTAGATTTGATAGAATGTAGGGGCTACCCTTTGGTTAACTATTAGATTATTGATTATATCTTCATGGTGTCTATGTATTTGAACAGCAGGTAAAACGTGATATGTGAATTGTTGTTTAAATTTTACATTATCTGTCATGTTGGCAAAAAAAGAGCAATTGGGATAATAATTCACAACGGGGTACGATGAGCACACTAATCATCTGTTTTTGAATTAACATTTGCTGAAATTTATGGACATTGTTACATTCAAAATGGCACAATTTATGTTTAAAGTTAAAGAAAAGAATTGACCGTGTAACATACGTGCAATGTTTAATGAAAGAGACGGGGAGGACGTTGTATGTTCAAACAAGATCTTGTGCGAACTGCTGTTAAAAGCACGTGTGTTATGACCTTATGGAATGGACTGAACAATGACATCAAACAGCCATAATATCATTCAGTTCAAAAATACATTAAAGACATCAGTACTTGACCAGTCAGACCGAAACATAGGAACAGAATTGTAATGTAAAGGTATTGTTGTATATTGTTGTAAGTTATTGTACTGAAAGATGATATGCTGTATTTGCATTTCTATTTGTTTTGTAATAATATGATATTGTGAAGTAGGGGCGGGACCTAATAAGCTATTTGCTTATTTACTTATACTTTTTTATTATTATTTTTTTTTGTCTTTGGTAAATTCTGATTGTTTGCATTTGAATTTTGGGGTTTTCATTTTTTATTTTTTTTGCGACATTGTTGATTGTTCGAGATAAACAATGAAATGAAATGTAACGTATTTTTCATGTTTTTTCTCTGCTTCTGAAAATGAGATTAAAGCCTCACGTGTCTCATGATGATCTGTTCTAAGGGAGTAACGTTGAAGGCCATGACACACCGATCACATATTATCTGACAGTGGCCGGGTTGGCTCAGTGGGTAGAGCAGGCGCACGTATACGGAGAGGTTTATGCCTCGACGCAGAGGTCCAGGGTTTGAGTCCGACCTGTGATGATTCCTTGCATGTCTCCCCCCCCCTCTCTCTCCCCTTTTTCACCTAGCTGTCCTGTCAAAAATTAAAGAGCGGAAAAGCCCAAAAGATAAACAAACACAGATGATTGTTTGGCATGCCGTGGGCTTTACGTTAGGGCTGAAGACTTGCAATACGGAAGCTGAGAATTTACTATGCGGTAAAAGATAGCAAGGGAAAATAATGCTTGATTTCCTTGAGATAACGACGAAATGCAAACAACTTTACACACAGGTAAATAAACTAATTAAACCGGCCAAAAAGCACAAAGAAAGGACCATATTTCAGCAATAAATTCTCACATTTGCTATACCACCAAGTGAAAATAACATTATTTTGCACATTATATCAAATCCAACACACACACTAAGTGATGTGAGGTAAAATGACTGTTCGTGTCAAAGGAGTCTGGTGGCTTTGAAGACAGCAAAGATAACAGGTTCAGTTCACTGCCGTAAAGGGCTGTCTGACGGCAAAGTAAAGTTGCATTATGGGTAATGCAGGCAGGAGGTTTTGACAAGGAAGAATGTGTAGAATAAAAAAAGACATACCGATGTCCACTGTCCATTTTTTATTGTATCGACGTTACAGAAGTCTGTCGTTAGCAGGTTCTTGGAGGCTACTTGTCGCAAAGTGACGCATGCGCAACTCACATCATATCTGGTGTTGGTATCTGGTTCTGCTGCATCAGATTCAATTTCACTAAAACATTCCAGACAAATGCAAAGATAAATCAAGAGAGTACTCTTAATGTGGTTTATTACAACATGGGTCTTATTTGATTCTAGTTTTCAAGTAGTAACGATAATGTTGTACTCACCACGTTAGTTGTTGAGCTCTGGCAACAGTCTTACCTACAGAATTCTGACTTACATTTTTCACGTGGCCCTAATCCTCTTCCGTACTTACCAGACTGAAATGAACCTATGAAAAGCTGTTACAACCACAACCTTTAGAAGATAAGATGCCATTATTGTATATTTTTCTTACGGTCAACTAATCCCATGAAAAGACAAACAAAATATTCTTCTTAAATATAAAGTTTCAAGTTAAAAAAAAAAAAGTCTTAATAATTCCCTAAAACAGTGAGTCAGTGTAGTTTTTAATCAAACAAGAAATATTGCATTTGCCAGAACTACTTTCAGCGGCGGATGAATCCACAGTTGGTGCTCTAGTGAGTATTTGTGGCATCGGGATGGTGTGTGTCATGGATGTATTAAGTGTGTGTGGGATTGAGTCCGAATAAACTACATAACAGTGTGTGTGTGTTCGTGAACTAACATGTCACCCAGTGCAACAGCGTGGCTCGTTGATTTAGACCCCGTTTACACGATGACACTCGCGGTTGAAAACGACGAAATATTTGATCAGATGTGCCTTTCGTTTATACGGCGACGGCGAATGGCTCAATATTTAAATGATTTCGACAATGTGGATAAGGTTGTTATAGTTCGATGACATTATGGAGGCTATTCATTTGAGCCAGAGTAGGCTACAACGGTACGGATGAAGAGAGAGAGAGAGAGACAGAGAGAGAGAGAGAGAGAGAGAGAGAGAGAGAGACAGCGGCCAGAGGAGGGTCTGCTTCAGACTCCTCTGTCCGCTGCCTCTCGCTCTCGAGCAGCGGCTGAAGGGCTGCGAGGCTCAGGATATTGGTGGTGCTCCCGTGGGTGCTGTGCTGTGGCTTATCACGGTCGACTGACAAACATGCAGCTCCACCTCCTCGTCTTTCCAGACAAAATTGTCAGCTTTTGTTATTCGCTTCTACATGTTTTGGTTTCGCGCTGCTAAAGAGAGAAGTAGAAGGAAGGTTCTACGCAGGCGCGGCCTTGGTGGTGTTGTGTGGCAGTGCTTCACACTACCACCTAGCCGCCTGGTGTGTATACTACATGGATATCACACACTTCTGCGTCACCGTATGCACGCAGACACCAATGAGAACGCAACACCACTTTTGCGTTTTCTCTTCAGATCGTTTCCGTCTAAACACAAACTAGCAGTGAATCTGAGGCTAAGTCTGAACATGACGTGTTGACGAGAAGAAATCTTTTGGTTTTGAAATAAACACACCACACAACAGAATAGAAACCTTGCAGACTTTATTATTATTAACAAACTGTCCAATTTTCATCTGTACAGAACAACAAGAACAAACCGAATAAGAAAAGAAAAGTGGACAGGAGGGAGAAATAAAATCAGATGACCAGGAGTCAGACACAAAACATCGTTTACAAAAAGATCTTTAATCAGCAATCATCACGAACTTAAAATTAAAATAATCTAGTCATCATCGCTCGGGACAACGAGAATAGTGAGGAACCATCTGGACATCGCACTCCAGAATCTGTGGGCAGCACACGCAGCACTCACACACACAAGCACGCGCGCGCACACACACACACACACACACACACAAACACGCGCACGCACACACACACACGCTCCTCTGCTGGGTGCTGCAGGGGATTCTGGGATGTTCTGTACAGCAGCGGGATCCCTCTGTGGGACGGCGAGTAGGCACGCTTTGATAAAAAAAAGACGACGCCAGATGGAGAAAGAATAAACGTAAAGGCAGTTCAACGAATCGGGACGTCTCATTTACAAGCAGGGAGGGTAGCGCTCGCCACGCCAAGCTTCAACGGTTAGAAAAAGCAAACAGAATAACAGTAGAGGCTAACAGCACGGTACGAAGATTACAGTATGTCATCACTCAGTATAGTACACATGTACACATGATCGGCTCCAGCTGGGGGAGGAGAGACTCGACCAAGTCGCTCAGACGCCGAGCGTCGTCTTTGTTTAGCAGATGAGTTCAAATACCAACAATCTTTGCGGAGCATCACTTACTGCACCTTTAACCGACTTTAGACATTGATATCTTCACAGTGGCTGAACTGGTTTTTTTGGGGGTTTTTTTTACCATTCAAACTGCATTTGAAACAAGAATTTAGGGATGACCCCCCCCCCCCGTTCAGACGCACCGAGTGGAATCCAGACCTTTTCAACAAATAAACAACAATTTGTTTCTGTCTTCACACGGAGACCAAAAAGCTGGACAACGCCGCGACTCTGACGTACGGGGACACCGGAAAAAAACCTCGACCTTGGCCTTCTTCCGCCGGCATCAAGCTACCGGCTGAGCAGAGCACATCAGACCGACCACATCCACGAGCCCGTTGCGTTTGTCGTACAGAAATCAAACACCTGAGCCGGCACCATTCACCCAAGAAAGGCCGTGAGATTAAAAAGACAGTAAGTGGACCGTTGGGCTTAAATCACTGAGTTACTTTTCTTGCGTTTGTTGTCCAGTTTGGGGTTTAGGTATCCGGTCTTTGTTTTGTGCGTGTTTCTCTTTCCTCTGCTCACATCCGAGATCGCCGACTTGGCACTGATGCGAGACTTGTGATATCAGACAACGTGAGACCATGTGGAATTTTGGTTTTCCCTCAGTCGCTTTCGCACCTGTGGTTTTGGTTCATTTTGGGCTGGACTAACTATTGTAAAAAAAAAAAAAAAAAAATGATACATTTCATGTTCCGGCCAAGTGGTGAAAAGTCCGCTAACGTCGTGATAATTGCGTCTTTAAAAAGGCGTGCGACAAAGTCACACAAAACTATTTCTTTCTGAACTTGTCCAACAGATGAAGCAATGTGAAATGAATCCTCTTTCTGCTCATATCCACGTTACCGATCAGCTTCAGATGGTGCACGAAAGCACCAGTGGTCATCCCCAAAGTATCGTCACATTAAAGACATCGATGTCACGGACTCGCAAACGGCTACTCCGAAACACAGATTGCGTGCCTGACCTGGAACAAAGCGTCTCTACAGGAGTCAGGACGCCGCGTCTAGTAGATTTCTGATGTGCCGCCGTCCTAAATAAAGTGATCTTAACTCACCCTGCCCGCCAGAGAGGCGTTTACTGCAAACATTGACGTGAAGCAGGTTGATGCCCGAAAAGGAGGCCGAAACCTGTCGCCATCTGTCGCCGCCTGCCTCCCCCCCCCCATATTCTCCCCCCCTACCTCTGCGGGAAGGAGGGACGCTCGCTTGCTGGAGAAAAAGGCAACCAGAGAACATTCAAATCATAGAAAAAAAAACTTTAACCATTAGTAAACAAATAAATAAGGCTATGACAAAAACAATATATATATATATTTATAGATATAAAAAAGAACTCAAAATGTGCAATGATTCCAGTATCATCTTTACACAAAATTGTTCACATCTCTATAATAATCTAGAATCTTTTCTTTAGTTGTAAAAAGATTTCCTTCCTGCATTGCTCTCAGCTTTTCAGTACAAACCAGCGTGATACTAGCGGCCGCTCTGCGAGTTCATGACTAGGGGGGGATTACATGAAAAATAGCCAGTTTGCCCAGTGTGTCCTGGAGCAGACGGCGAGGACTCCTGGCTCCGTGTCACAGCGTGGTGCGTTTCCACGAGGCGAACGTGATGCCGAGCAAGCTGTTTAAAACTGGGAGCAGCAGGTGGACGTGTGTGGTGCGTTTATGGCACGGGTTGGGCTGGGAAAAAAAGAAAACCAAAGAAGGAAAAAGACGTTGCCAGGTCTGCCGTTTCAGAAAGAAAGTCATAAAAACATCCACAAAACATTTCCTGCTGTAAAAAGAGCTTTTGAGCGAGCCGGCTGAGAGTGTTTGTGACGTGTCCACTTTTCTTCATCTCATCTGTGGAGGGCTGGCTGGTTGGCACCGCCCGCCTGGCAGTCCCATGGCGAATAAATCTAACTAACACACATCAGCCACAAAAAAAAAAAAAGAAGATATATCCAGCGCCAAACGACCCCCGAAAACTCTTCAAGCAGGATGACAAACTAGAACAATATGGTGGTCTCTCTCACACACTCTCTCTCACACACACACACACACACACACACACACACACACACACACACACACACACACACTCAATACTGGAGTCATTTAACTGCTCTATACATGAGCATTTCCCATCCCACTTTATACACATTTACACTTAATAGGATCTTATTCAACTCCTTCGCACCCATATCTTGACCTCTGACCCCATATCCTTACAACCCCTCCCCCTCCCTCTCCACCCCCCAATCCTCCCTACCCCGCAGAGAAGGGAGGAGAAAAAAAAGGAAAACAAGCAGAGTAATACTGCATGTACATCTGGTGAGTGCGGGGTAAAACTGCAGCAGGACCCGGCCTCCCGGAGAGAGTTTAGAAGAAGAGCGAGGTGAGTCACTGATCAAGCCCACGTTCGTCTGCAGGGTTGTGGGCAATGTCATTCCAGCGATGAAACAAAGAGCCGAAGGGTGTTTTGAGGATTGCAGTGGAGAGTTGGGGGGGAGAGATGGGGATGGGGGGGGATGGGGGGTGGGAGGGATGAGGGGGGCGAGGTTGTTTCTCCCGTGGGTGTGTCCTGACCCCGGAGTGTGGGGTGGGGGGGGTCTACCTGTCCTTCAGCTCCTGGGTGACGCGTTTGGTGATTCTGCCGCAGAGCAGCCCGCCCATGAAGAGCAGCGCCACACCTGCACCAATCACAGTCAGGATGTAGTTCTTGGATGGTGATGTCATCACCTGCATGGCGAGGTCTGAGAAGCCGTCGGCCGGAGCCACCTGACAGGAAGTGAGGACAGGACAGCGGCGTTCACGTCAGTCGAGGAAGTCACGCAGCTCAGTCAATTAACCCCAGAATAAAAGTCCCTTTTTTCCAACAGATTTGATGCAGCTTGTTAAGTCAATTTCAAATTAAAAGCTCATTTATAAATCATGTTATGCAGTTCAGTTATCAATTTCAAAATAAAAGACCCTTGGAGCAGATGTAATGAGCTCATTCAATCGATTTCAAAACAAAATCCACTTCAAATTAGATTTTGCGGAGCTCAATTTGGAGAAAAAATAGCTCCCTTCAAAAAAATAAAAGCCTCTCAACAGATGTTTCACTGCTCCTTAAAGTCATTTCAACATAAAATCAACCTTTAAACTCCATTTCATGCTTCTTATTCAATTCATTTCAAAAGTTTATGCAGCTTGTTCACTTCAATTTAGATTAAATGGCAACATGAAACTGATTTAATAGAAGCTCATCACATCGATTTAGTAAATAGTTAAACATAAAAACAGATAATAAACTGGATTTCAGCTAATTTATTAAATAAATAAAAAGGATGCACAGCTTTTCGTGACAACACACATGAAAAAAGACTAAAGTAAAGCAGCTTTTGCAAAGTTTGATTTTACGTTTATGATTTGTTGAGAAATAACGCTTTACTTTACTTTAAGTACTGGAGTTAATGCACCGATCCGATACCACGTAATAAAGCCCTAAAGAAAAAAATACGTTAAAGTAGTTTATTTATGTTCTTTTTCCGTTATAACTGACTGTCAAACTGCAGAATAAAAGAAGAAGTTCTGGGGCGTTCATGTTTCACAAAGAGTTTAACCTGAGCCAGACCGACAACAAAGATAGAAATAATATCACATCCATACAGAGATAGTAGTATACAGCTGTTATACATCATATCATCCATACAGGGATAGTAGTATACAGCTGTTATACATCATATCATCTATACAGAGATAGTAGTATACAGCTGTTATACATCATATCATCCATACAGGGATAGTAGTATACAGCTGTTATACATCATATCATCCATACAGGGATAGTAGTATACAGCTGTTATACATCATATCATCTATACAGAGATAGTAGTATACAGCTGTTATACATCATATCATCTATACAGAGATAGTAGTATACAGCTGTTATACATCATATCATCCATACAGGGATAGTAGTATACAGCTGTTATACATCATATCATCCATACAGGGATAGTAGTATACAGCGGTTAAAACATAAAATATATGACACACTGGTATCAGATCAGTACTTGGTATAAGTTCAGGTATCAGAATCGATATCAGGAAGCAAAAAATGGTATTGGACCATCTCTACTGTCGACCTGCAACTCGTTTTTCTGAGTCAAAATGTTGACTTTATCAACATTTTGGTCGTCATTTATGACACTTTTGTGGCTTCCCCCGATGTTTTTATCACTTTAGTCAACGTTTGTCCACTTTTTTTTTTTTTTTTTACATTTGTCACTTTCTTGACATTTGTGACTTTTTAAACATGTCACTTTTTTGTCACTTTGACATTTTTGTGACATTGTGTGTGTTTGGGAAGTTCTTTTATCAATTGTTTTTTCTTGAAATGCTATAAAATGGACTAAAACACCCAAAGTAAATGAAAGTAGTGAACTGATTATTTAACTTGTAAAAAGCGTTGTAGGGAACCATCCACGTTATTTTTTTTGGGACAAATTTCTGACAATGGGTCAAATCTGACGTGAGGACAACAGGACGTTTTCAAAAGTTTAATAATATCTTTCATTTTTTAGAAAACACATACCTCTACATGCGGTACTCCAACAGATGATAATAATAATAATAATGATATAATAATATCATTTTAGTTTGTGTTGTTGTTGTTGTACACAGTGTTTGAGGATTTCATATCCAGTACCAGAAATAGTCAATTAAAAAGCCTGCAGAGATTAAACTGCCTGTTTGCGTTGGCTCTGCGCTGAGAGAGCCCAGGGTGTCCCCAGCTGTGTTTTCACAGTGTTCAGAGGCGTTCACTGACCGGGGGGGGGGAGGGGGAAGAGCTGTACTGTACCTTGGCAGCGTAGCTCCACATGTCGATGCGATCCTGAAGTCTCTTCTTGCACTCTGGCTGCAGGCGAACACGTTTGTCCTGCAGCGCCTCAATCAGGCAGGACATCTCTGAGGAAAACAACACGACACGACACACACTCGTTAAGGAAGCAGTCCTTCCAGAAAACTGCTGAGGTTTTTTTTGTGATTGTTGCGGGCAAAAATCCTTGATTATGCGGCACGTTTTCTTTTCTTTGAAAAGGCGGGAACTTGCAAAAACTGCTGTTCCATCGTGGCTTCATCGCGGGGTTTGCAGCTTTTCGATGATGTTCACGTCGCGTAATTACGTCACTTCATAACGTTTGCATGGCAACAGGGGGAAACAGCTGCTCTTGTGTGAAGTAAACAACATTTTTCAACTTTCTGCTAAGATATTTGGGACTTTTTTGCAACGAAAATGTGGGGATTATGAAATCATGTAAGCCCCGCATATTTTGCACGGAAATCGGCAATTTATGTGGCGAAAGTGCGGCGTATTTGTAAAAATGCGCCCCCCCCCCCCCGCCACATAAATATGCGGACTTTGGCTGATTATGCATTGAATTATGCGATTGCATAATCACGTTTTTCTGGAGAGAACATGTTGGTTTGTGGCTGCGCTGTTTACGGTCAGATGATTTACACATGATGGTTAGAAGCTATTCAGTCTTTTTATATAGTTTAGAATACATCTTAGTTTTAAACAATGATGCTGAACAAACCTGTTTATTAAAACTTAATAAACGGACATTTTAAGATTATTTTTGGGGGCTTTTCCCTTTATTTGATAGTGACAGTGGATAGACAGGAAAGGGGGAGAGAGATGGGAGACGACACGCAGCAAAGGGCCGCAGGTCGGATTCAAACCCGGGCCGCTGCCAAGGACTCAGCCAACATGGGGCGCACGCTCTTACCGGGTGAGCTAGAGGTCGCCCCGCATTTTTTATAGACTTGATGTGTGTCAATAAAAAGGAAAAAAAAAAGTCTCTGAGCAAAATACTCATTAAAAAAACATCTCGATAGCAGAACTTCTGCTGAGGAACTTTAGCCTGGCTCCGCCCTCCTACGTACCTCCTTCTCATTTCCCTTCACTACTCCGTCTGGGTTTACGGTATATTCTTGGGTTTTCTCCGGCCAAATTTTTACCGGTCCAATCAGCGGACAGAGGGAGTGGCTGAGAGCGATGACGTTGAGGTCGTGCGCTAGTTTGAGTTGTAGTTCCGTAATGGCGGCGGAGAAAGACGCGAACGAAGCTTTGCTCTGTTTTCTATTCTTAATCCGTAGAGTTTCAGTTCCCTCTCTAACAACAAGCCGATAAATGACGATCTGATTCTCTGCGTTTTTATTTCACGTGTTATAAATGTTTCATTTGTGATGCGAGGTGAGTTTGTGTGCGGACTCACGGCGCCCTCTGCCGGGTGGGATGGCGGCACACTGATGCTTGATGTCCAGAGCGCAGGCGGTGTGGAGGACGGGGTCGACGAAGATGTCGGCTTTACTCTCCTTCAGCATGTTCAACACCTCCTGCAGGAGGAGGGGGGGGGGAGGAAGAAAAAGCAGAGGGGGGAAAAGAGGAGGAGGAAGAAGAAGAGGAGGGGGAAAAGAGGAGGAAGAAAAAGCAGAGGGGGCAAAGTGAAAGAAGGAAAGAAGAATAGGAGGAGGAAAAGAGGAAGCGGGGTAGAGATGGTGGATGTGGATGGAAAGAAGACAGTGAGGAGCAAAAAGAGACGGAGAAAACAGAAAAAGAAAAACATGAAGGAAAAAAGGAGGATAGAAGAAGGGAAGGAAGAGGTGGAGGGAGGTGAAGAGGAAATGAAAATACATGAGTGCCTGTACAGATCACGACGCTGTGATTTACGTTGCCCGCTCGGTGGTCAGTGAAGGCAGCAGTGGGTCAGTTTACCTTCTTACATCCTTCCTGTTTGATCTTCAGCAGGTTCACCTTCAGACACTCCTCCACCTGCCCCGTCTGCTCCTGAGCTGCTGCTTCCTCTGGACACAGCCGGGAGATCTGAACACACACACACACACACACACACAGAGACCGACACACACACACATTAACATCTGTTTGCGCTGCCAAAGTTCCGCTGAGCAAGGCACCGAGGCCCTACCTGCTCCCTGTAGATCTGTGTTATCATTTTCATACTGAAAGTTATTCATCCACTCAGCTCCATTCCAGCAGTCCCATTACATCTTGTGATAATTGCTCATTAGTGGCATCAGCTGCAGCGATTTCCACCCGTCAGGTTCCATCAAGATCGGTGGTCGGGCTAATTCAATCTCTTTTTGATGTTTCGACCAGCAGC
This sequence comes from Sander vitreus, assembly GCF_031162955.1. Classification (NCBI taxonomy): domain Eukaryota; kingdom Metazoa; phylum Chordata; class Actinopteri; order Perciformes; family Percidae; genus Sander; species Sander vitreus. The sequence continues at coordinate 3,503,944 of NC_135862.1, forward strand.
ACCAACGGGGCGGATTAGACTGCGTTAAGGAACTGAACTGCAAGAGCTTTTTTCTTCATGTAATTGACATTTTTTTTATATGTTTTCATATCAATACGGTTTGTATATTTCCTTTCATGACTTTGGGATTCCAGCTGGTTTGATCGGTGCGTTTAATGCCTGTTTAAAGTCACTTCATGTTTTGATATCTTCAGAGGAAAGACAGTTCCAGATGTAAAGGAGGTTTACAAAATATTGTCTGACAAAAACTAAGCCATTTCAAAGTAGTCCTATCGGCCAATCACAGCAGCCGGTTTCACCTAGACTACCAATGAGGAAGGGGGACGATAACTCGGCCAATTAATGAGTTATCATCCCCCCCCCCCCAGGTGGCCACACGGACACATTGCAACATGTCAATGATTCCAGGTGAGTCCAGTCCTTCCTATTACATTAAACAAGGGACCGTTCGGTATTTATGGAATGGACCACCAGAGGAAAATAGGGGAGGGTCATGTCTTTTTATTCTTTGTTGAGGGGAGGGTCATCCAATCTTTTTTAGTCTAGGGGGGAGGGTCACTCAACTGTTGTATTCATGACAACAGCTACATTTCAAAGTGGCTTGTTTGGTGCATATTTATCCATGTAGCTCTCTCAGTCTCGGCCCCTATCTCTAGGAGATGGATCCCTCCCTGTTTAGTCAGCCAGACAATCGACCGTGGGATTTCCCAAACTGAATAAATCCCGCTCGCACATATAAACACAAAACTGCTTTGCTAGCTTCATCGTGTTGTAACCAAGACATCTGATGAAAAAATAATTTTACTCATTTGCATGATTGCCGTACTGTTTAGATAAAAAACATCCAAAACACCGTACAAAAACATAGCGGACCAGACGCAAGCTTTTATTTTGAAAAGCCGAAGCTCGCGCCGCAGACAGCACCAGCCGGGATATATATATATAGATATATATCTATATATCTATATCTATATATATATATCTCTATATATATATATATATATCTCTCTATCTCTATATATATATATATATATATCTCTATATATATATATATATATCTCTCTATCTCTATATATATATATATATAAACAACAGCCTTTTCAAGGCATTTGAGAAGGAAGGAGTGGTAGCATGCAAGCTCCCAAATTGACACTCGTCTGAGAAATGGAGTTTTGGATAATGTTCAGCTTCAGCAGCTTTACCTAAATGCTAAAATATACAATGACTGAGGAAGCCTAGTGACGAGTCCATAGCAACCAGTGTTGAATGTTACCCAGTGTGCTTTGCTGAATGGTCTCAATGTTTTACTTCATGTGAATACTAGTTTACTAGAGGAGTAACTTAGTATTTGAAGTAATGCAGGAAGTGTACATTTAGTTTCCATGCTTGTTGTGTTTCCACAACAATGTTGTGACGTAAGATGAGAAGGCAGCGGTTTAGTCACGTATGTCATGGCTGTAAAAAAAACAATAGCTATCTAGATGTCTTTGCCAAGTGCAAACTGGTACAGAATGCATCAATAAATAATTAGGGAGGGTCATCCCTTTTTTCCCCCAATCATTTTGGAGGGTCATCCAAAATGTGTTGCAGGGGAAGGGAGGGTCAGGTCTATTTTGGCTAAAGATCCCAAAACTCCTCCGGTGGCCCCTGAAATAAATAACCAACAGTCCCTAAACAGTATACTTATGATAAAAGTATCCACCATTAATTGCTTAAAATAATCGGCAGATTAAACATTAATAAAAATATTTGCTGCTTGCAGCCCTACCCCTAAAACAGAAACGTGAACACCGTTTGCTCTGTTCTCTATTCTTGATGCACTGAGTTTCAGTTCCCTCTCTAATAACAAGCTGATAAATGACGATGCATTTTTATTTCAGCTGTTAAAATGTTAAAAATGTTTCATTTGTGATGTGAGGTGCGTTTGTGTGTGGACTCATGGCGCCCTCTGCTGGGTGTGTGTGTGTGTGTGTGTGTGTGTGTGTGTGTGTGTGTGTAAGAAAGAAAGCAGAAATGTGCGGACCTCCTGTGTGCAGTGGATCTGCAGCTGGGGGTCCAGTCTGTAGTCCAGCGCTGACTCCTGCAGGATGACCTGGATCTGAGCCTCACAGTCTGGAGACAAACGCTGTCGCAACACAGAAAACACACGCATGAATATTTTCATTAACTAAATAATAAATCACTGAATTTCACAAAATAATTACTCCAATGACTCGTTTCTTATTTAAGAGACTTAGGGGCTCCCTGCACGCTGCCGGGCGTGGCGCGGCGTGGCGTTTGTGTTGCGTGGCGTTTTCTATGTCGTTGCACACCAGAAACGTGTCTGACGCGCGCTGCTGCTGCTGCTAGCCTCGTCTGGACACATTTCCCATTGATAAAATGAAATAATAGCGTGTTCTTTTATCTTGTACAAACACAAAAAATATTGACATTTGTTTGCACATATTTCTATATATATATATATATATATATATATATATATATTTATATTTCAATTCCCTTTCCTGAGATAATAAAGTCCATGTTATTGTTTTATCAGAATCCAATTGAAATACAATTTTAAAACGAGTTCAACAGTTGTTTTTTTTAAAATTACATTTATATCTGCATTTATGTCTAAAGCTAGAGACTTTCAAACATAAAAAATGTCATTTATTAAATGTATTCGTGTCAAAATGACATAAAACATATGTTCCTATTCTATTTGGCCTGGAAACGCTTCCAACACGCTTGCATGTGGCGTGAAAAATAGGTTCTATTTCTAACATGCACACGTTTTCAACGTGCGTGTCACACAGGCAGTGTGCAAGCTCTAACCTGTTAACATGGGAGCCGAAATAAAAACAGACACGCCACGCAGCCAGTGTACAGGAGCCCTTAGTGTCTTTATGAGTTCTTGGTATTAGATGCATCGAATGGTTCATGATTTAATATTATGTATACACACTAGGGCTGGGCGATATGGAGAAAATCAAATATCACGATATTTTTGACCAAATACCTCGATATCGATACCGCAACGATATTGTAGTGTTGACTATTGGTGTTTTCACAAAATATATGACATTTTTGATAAATAATCATCAGTAATGTAGATATAATGACTTATTACCTTAAAGGCAAATAATAGAACAGCTACAACAGTCTGGTAAGTTCAGAAAATTACATTATTTTACTGTAATGCAGCCTTTAAAACCAGGAAAAGACAACACTAATGCCATATTACGATATCCAAAATCTAAGACGATATCTAGTCTCATAGCACGATATCGATATAATATCGATATATTGCCCAGTTCTAATGTACACTTTTCTGTCAGTTCTTCATCAACTTCAGCACTGTAACCCTGAACTTCTCTAGACATTACCCAGAGGAGCTGGGTGTGAGAACGCAAATGTTCCAACCAGTTGGACCGGACATTAAAACAAAGACAAAGCCTGTGTAATGTTTAAACGAGCCCATGTGTGAACAGAGCAGCTCGTAGTGCGAGGAATTCCCAGCGAGCAAGTGGACGTGTTGATGATGTTCCTATCATGCAGCTGGAGCAAAACCGGGTAAAAAAAAACCCCAAAAAAAACAAAACATCCGAGTGTCACAAGAAGGGCGATTTACACAAAGATGCCAAAGAAAATGTTGAACTGGAGAGACGCTGAGATTCAGGAACTTGTGTCGTTAAGGGGCGACACTGAAACCGCCAGACAAATTCAAGGAACGGCAAGAGACTCAGTTGTTTATGACCAAAATACAAACCTCTTGCACGCTCTACCCAGGCGCCACTCCTCGCCTGAACCAAACCGGGAATATTCAGTAAGTGAGAACGCAGACTCTCCTGTTGTGTGCTACGTTTGGGAAAGGAAAACTCTAGGCGTACATAAAAGTAACACATTACGCTCCTTTTCAGCGTAATATTTGTACTCTTAGGGTCTACTAGAATAGGTGTACATGCTTTGATATTCAAATAACATATTTGGCCCTATCTTGCACCCGGCGCAGCGCAAAGCCCTGATGCAAGGGTCTTTGGCTAGTTTAAGACCGGCCAGCACCCATGTAGTTTAAATAGCAAATGCACTTGCGCCCATCTGTGCACCCAGGGGCGTGCTGGTCTTACAGGGAGGTGTGTTCATTCTTGGCGTATTGCTATCTTGAGACAGCGGCTAGTGATCGTGCCATTGACCAACACAAATCTGGTCTAAAGTCAGTAACGCAGCATTTCATTGTTAAGTTAACACCGCATTAGTGCACGAGCCTAGGCGCACACACAGGGACGCGCAGCAGCACACAAACATGCAAAAGATGAAAACATAAAAATATTACAATGTGAAATAGTATGATATGATCAGCTCGCGCGCTTTCACTTCACACACAAGCAGATCAGTTTCTTCTCCTGAAAGTCTCTCCGTCCAGCTCAGCAAATCCCCCATCGTCTATCTAATAAAGCGAGACGTATCTGTACGTATGTATGCATGTGTGTCCGTCTTTCTGTTTACGTAGGTGGAGCGTTCAATGCAGCAGGCTGTGAGGAAGTGGAAATGGAACTCGTGAGCAGAAAAAGTGTTGTTTGGCAGTACTTTCAGTCAAAAGAAGGCCATTCAAGTCCAGCTACATGTTCAATGCAATGCAATGCTGATTAGTCTGGTGGTGGCGAGGACCCTAAACAATACACAACATCACCGCTGTTACAACATCTGGTATGAAACATCTGGAAGAATACGAGTTGTGCATGAAGGAATCTACAGACAGCAGCCAGAATAGGCCTATGGTAATTGTCAAAATAGTTTTTCCCACTTGTCTTCCTGGCATAATGTTGCCTATTTCTTTTTTACATTTAGAATAAAATAAAATGAAAAATACACTGCTGTGGAAATTGTTTGCTTCATTAATGTGTTTACTGGGTTAATGGACTGAGGATGGGACGAGGATTCGGTATTCCGTTTCGGCAGAATCTTAACCAGTGGATTCGGTATCGGCCGAACGACAAAAATCTGGATTCGGTGCATCCCTACTAAATATCAAACAAAAGCCAGACACTATATCGTATTAAGTTGCTGTGAGAGGCAGAACATAAAGTAATCTTTGAGATTATTCCTTCACAGTGCTGCGCAATGCGAGAAAATCTCAGAGTTGAACCGGGCAGACACAGCACTTTTCATCAGACTCACCCCGGGTTAATTAAGTCTACTGCTAACTAATACCATTACACTCGCCAAAATACCCCCGCGAACCAAATCCCTTACTTCCCCGTTAAACGTACAATATGTAGTTACATATTGTACGTATTGTACGTATTGTATTCTGCCGCTAGGGGTCTCTCAACCACAACAATGGATTGTGTAAACAGACATTTGAAGACGTAGGGAAGTTACGTGGAATTATGGGAGTTTTTATTGCTAAACGCTGAGCTGGCAAGCCAACATTAGCGGCTAACGTTAGCAGGTTTTACCACACTATCACAGTCTATTTCACATGCCAACGTCACCTTTTGGATTTTACCGGGCGGCCGGGGTTTGTTGTAACGCTAGCTAGCTACTCAACGAGGCTGAGAGACGGGTGTGGGTGGCTGTGCTTAATCAGGCCGCACCAATGGACAAAAAAATGGATGAAACTGGGCTGGCAATCTCAATCAATGACATCATTAACTGAGGAATGTCAAACAGGAATGTGGGTGAGTTGGGAAAAAGTGCCGTCTGTGGGAGAGAAAGCTCCCTTTGGAGTGAAACGTGTTGTTTTTTTTGTACTTTATACATCTATAACATACACAAAAACTATATAACAGACTAAAACATGGGGGAAATAGAAAGAGCATAATAGGGGCTCTTTAGGAAAGATAAGACGAAGATGAGCAAAGTGTCTGACCTGGTCGGCGTATTTGAGTTTGAGGCAGGAGATGACCTGACCCTCCAGCTCGCTGTCGGCCGTCGCCTTGTTCAGGATGGGCTGGCAGAACTTTGGGATGTCGGCTTTACAGGCCTTCCTCAGCACCGGGTTCAGCCTGTAGTCTGCAGACACACACACTTTCAGAAGTTGTACTAGGTGGCAGTAAATTAAGCTGAGTGGAGAGCTTGTGTGTGTGTGTGTGTGTGTGTGTGTGTGTGTGTGTGTGTGTGTGTGTGTGTGTACCTGTGTTCTGGGTGATCTGTCTCTTGGTGATCATCTGCTTGCATTTCGGATCCATCAGCTCACTGTTCTTGTTCTGTTTCAGACACTGAAGAACGTTCTTTCCCTCCGACTCTGTACAGAACCGCTGAAAACACACATTTACACGAAACTCAGTTACAAACAGGAGCAAAACACAATATACTAATACATATCAATGTCCAATATGTTCTGTGCTTAAAGCTCACAGATTGGCTTGAAATATGTCAGAATTCCTATGATTCAAATCAGAACACTGTAGATGTGACGACACATTACCGCCAGGCTCAAACACTCTCAGCATGTTGTGTTTGAATCGGGGTGTAACCGCACACAGAAGCAACCATTTTCTGATATTTTATAGACCAAACAACTAATCGATCAATGGAGAAAATAATCCACAGATTAATGTTGCTAACGGCACACTGCTACAAACTCACGCTTCTGAACTTTGGTTCCACATTATGTGTATTCTGCACGTGCTGGACTGTGACGGTTCGGCATGAATAAAGGAACTGTTACAACCCTATGTTTGAATCCTGGTTTCCATGGCATCATGATAAAACAAGCTCTAGAGCAAATTATATCTTCCTGTAATGATAGCTGTCAATCAAGGTAGGCTAAAGAGCTCTGTGTGGGTGAGATCGCCTTGAAGGTGACCAATCATAGAAGGAGCAGTGCCTCCATTGGTTTTCGCCCCCAAAATGTCAAAAGTCAGGTTCATTCACGCGCGCAGAAATCAACTTCGAAAGCAGAGTGACCTGTGGGGGTGCGTATTTCTCTCCAGCGCTCGCAAAGCAGACACCCGCGGGCTGGTGGGGGCTGCTCTGTGCGCATGATGCTTAGTTTTATACCATGGTGCCATTCTTTGCCTCTCCCTGTGTTTATGTTCCATGCTCGCAGCTGCTCGATTGTTTAATTGGTGCGAGAAGAGTAATACAGTGGTGCTAGGATAGTATAGGAACCCATGCTAAAGTTGAAAAAAGAGGAATAAAAAAAAAAATAAAATCATCTTTTTGAAATTGATCTTAATGCCTTAATTGAAAAAAATAGGAAAAATCCAACCTTTCATCACATACCCTTCACCATACCTAGAGATTGGCATGGGGTACTTTCCATAAAATCATCTCTCAATGCAAATCAAACCAGCTATTAGGCTAACTGAAATCAAACCATGTTAATCTCTAGGTATGGTGAAGGGGATGTGATGATGTGGGGGTATGGTGAAGGGTATGTGATGATGGGGGGTATGGTGAAGGGTATGTGATGATGTGGGGGTATGGTGAAGGGTATGTGATGATGTGGGGGGTATGGTGAAGGGTATGAGATGATGTGGGGGTATGGTGAAGGGTATGTGATGATGGGGGGACCAAGGGAACATTATCAGGATGCATAGTATCCTGGATCCATGAAATAACTGGCCTTTCAAAATAAAAGTCTGCCTGCCTCTATGGGAATCTAACATAGGGGTGTACTGACTTATGCCCCCTGTATTTTAAGGAAGAACATTTATTTATTTACGATACATTATTCATTCACAAAGAAAATTGGGGTCCTTACAGGATGGATTTTCCTAATTTTTTTAATTAAGGCATTAAGATCAATTTCCAAAAGATGATTTTTTGAATTCCTCTTTTTAGTCAACTTTAGCATGGGTTCCTAAACTCATGAGCAGCACTGTATCTGCCCGTACCAAATAATATAATTTGTGTGGAGCATGTTTTATCACGCTCTCAAGTAATGACATAGACCACACGCCGTAGAGTTCCCCGACCTACCCTGATCATGTGCTTGCAGACTCTCATCAGCTGGTAGTCCAGTTCAGGATCAACCATCTCGTTCTCCTGCAGCTTGAAGATCCGCTGGTGGCAACGCTGAGTCAGCTGACGCTTGTTCTCCTTCAGACACTCGATAACCTACAGAGAGAGAGAGAGAGACACAGAGACCGAGAGACACACAGACAGACAGACAGAGAGAGAGACACAGAGACACAGCGACAGAGACAGAGAAAGATTGTTTGATGCATCATATCTAGACAGAGATCACAACTGCAATTGGTTTTAAAAACTTTTACGTTTTAAATTTCCAGTTAAAGTTCTTGTACACAATTAAGTATTTTTTGCCAAATAAACGTTTTTACTGTGAATGAACCACATCATTGTTTGCTTTAATCGTCAGCCTTTAACCATCTCGGGTGCTGCCTCAGTCTGCTCTACCGTTCGTCTTTATGCACGTACTGTATGCGGCTGCTGGTCAAGTTTGCTTTACTGTTAGTGTTTATGCATCTGTGACTGCCTGTTGGTCTGCTTCTGGTTAGTTTGTATGTCTATTTTATAGTGGTTTACCATGTGTGTCATTTCTAAAAGCCTAACCAGGGACTGCAAATATGCCTACGGCTAGAAGTCACCCATATGTTGCATCGGTTGCACTTTAGATGTAACGATGCCTATATGTATCGTCCCTGACAAATTAACTGATCAAATAAATAAAATAAAAAATGACTGCACACCTGTACTCACTTTATTAACCACTTTTCAGTCCCCATACCTTCATCTGGAATTCTACCTGATAAAATGGGCTCCAAATGCTGCGGTCAGCTGACAACATAACTGGACATTACAACGACAACTCTGTGCAGCGGCTGACCTGTGCGTTGCCGAAGGCCACGTTCTGACACAGCCGGTTGATGTCTTGCTTACAGGAGTCGTACAGCTCCGGCTCCAGGCGGATGTCCTCCGACTGCAGAGAGATTCGGGGCGAGGATTTAGCGGGTTTACAGAGAAACACAGACACAAAGAAAACACAGATACTTTGAATTTGTGCAGGAAGACGAAAAGGAAACTCGGACACATCTCAAGAGAGATGAAACCATCTCAGAAGAGAAGAGCAGAAACTTTTAAACAAGATCTGTTTGCTGTTGGTCTGCTGAGGTTTTGCAAATGTTTGAAAAAGGTAAGTCGGTCTGCTTTACAAGACGCTAGACATCAATCCTACTAAACTTCTGCTCCGATTTCTCCTGTTCTTGGAAATCCGACACACACTCACTCACAGACACACAGAGCATGTCTGATCGACAGATAGATAGACCGCTGACTGACTGTGCTGTGTGTCAGTGAACGTACCATCTCCACCTCCTCCACCCGAAGCTGTTTACGACATTTGATGGACACTCGCTGCTCCTTAGCGTCCTGCAGGGTGTCGTTTCTCACCGTGGTGCTGAGGCAGATCACAACGTCCACCCTGAACGACAGGAAGACAAGAGGTTACACACACAGTCTCACATCTACTTCATACAATACGTCAGGAACGCCCCGCTGAAGATGGGAGAGTCTGTTTGTCGTTGCTGGACTACTAGGTGGAAAAAGTCTGTTGGCAGCTAACGTTATAATTCAGTCACCAGTCTTCCTCTGAAAAACAGAGCTGAAAACCTCAGGGGGAGTTTTAGGGAACGATACTGACCTGCCATCATTTACAAAAACACTTTTTAGTTAGTTTTATTTTCCGCCTTTGAGCTCAGAATATTTTT
>NC_135862.1:3518602-3556102 GCF_031162955.1 Sander vitreus
CTTCACGTCCAGCGCCCTCTGATGGAGGATCCTCTGCACCTCCACCTTACAGTCTCTGGAGAGCTGCAGCAGGGCCACAACGGCGGGTTAGTAGAGACAAGAGACGCAAACCCTCGAAGACGCCTTAAACTGATACTCCACTCTGGATAAGTAGGATTTTTTTGAAAAGCGGCTGTTTAAAGTTTCTAGATTTGTAAGTACATGTATTAACCCTCCGAGGACGAAAGACGCAAACGCACGTTGAAAACAATGTTTGACGAAACTCCTACTCAAAAAGCGATATCACAAAATTTTATTTCAGACATTTATTTACTATTTTAAATCACATATAACCAAAAACTTTGGCAAACTCATTTCAAGCACAAAAACAACTCATACAACACATCATAAGTTGAGGTTTGATTTCAAAAGAGATTTGAGGAATTTCAAAAGGCCAACATCAGCTTTCAGCTTTAGCGGCAAATTACCCGTCTACACATCGTTCTAGAAAAAAAATGTGGCCGTCACCGTACCGATAGCTGAGTTTGTTCTGAACATTTTGATAACACATGGGGATCAGTTATATGCAAATACCTCAAAAGGTCAATTTAAGAAGTGACAATGCCCTTGGGGGGAGTGTTAAGATGGTCACAAAGTAATTTACGATAAAAGACTGAGGCAACGGGCATCACCTACAGATGAGAATGATTTGTCATAAAAATCAACAGATGATGTCTGATTCAGGGGTGTCAAGATTCTCCAAATCAATCTTTTGACTTTCAATTTTAAGGTCACGATTCGATCCAATTTAAAAAACAAATAAAATAGTCAACAGGGACAGCAATGGCACAATAAGAGCCACTAGATGGCAGAAGGGTACTTTACACTTTACTTTGAGTTTCTCAGTTTACGTGGTGCAACTGAAGGCACAGCTAGTTTAACGAGGTGCACATAAATGCACCATGGAGTCCCATCGGAGCCGACATGCTTTACCTTTGTTGTTTGTTTCCATAACTCACTCACGGGGAAGGCCAACATGTTGCTATACCGGTGACTCCAGGGGAGCAGGACTTTCCAGTTCTGTTGTCTCTCTGTTAGCTCAGACTCCGGAAAGAGCGGCTGCAGGCTACCGCTAAGCTAACATATCCGGTGTCTTTAGCTGCACGCTACCAGCCGGTAAACCAGGCCGTTGTGTTTTTCCTTTGCACGTGCGCAAGAAGGCGGGGTGGAGGATTAAAAAAATACAGGGGGAAACGCTGATCCACTTTTCGATTTATTTTTTCAATTTCAAATCGTGACACCCCTAGTCTGATTACATTATTTCCAGAGGAGCTTCAGAGCCTTGAGGAGAGTACAAGTATATAAGGACCGGTCACACCAGAAAGTTCCATCCATCCATCTTCGTCCGCTTATCCGGTATCAGGTTGCGGGGGTTGCAGCTCCAGCAGGGGACCCCAAACTTCCCTTTCCCGAGCCACATTAACCAGCTCCGACTGGGGGATCCCGAGGCGTTCCCAGGCCAGGTTAGAGATATAATCCCTCCACCTAGTCCTGGGTCTCCCCCGAGGCCTCCTCCCAGCTGGACGTGCCTGGAACACCTCCCTAGGGAGGCGTCCAGGGGGCATCCTTACCAGATGCCCGAACCACCTCAACTGGCTCCTTTCGAAGCGAAGGAGCAGCGGCTCTACTCCGAGTTCCTCACGGATAACTGAGCTTCTCACCCTATCTCTAAGGGAGACGCCAGCCCCCCTCCTGAGGAAACCCATTTTGGCCGCTTGTACACCAGAAAGTTGCAAAGTATAAACTAATTTCCCTGTTTTAAAGGCTGGTGTGACCGGGCCTTAACACAGAACATTTAACTGTATTTTAAAGAAGATATGCGTGTTTGGAAGATACTGACAAGAAGGTAGACTACAGATAAAGATTATGCAGCAGGAGAAGTTTCTACAGTCGTTTGGTATTCATATTCGTGGTATTTTTCTTGTAATCGAAACCGGCAAAACCTGGAATTAATATTAACAGACATGAAATCAAGCTGATCATTGTCGCTTTTCTCCATGACGGAAGAAAAATTCTACATTTTCGAGCCTTCAGGGGAGAGAGTTTGATACTAGTACAATATATGTGAGTGGAGTATCGCTTTAAGGACTGCTTGCAGATCTGATTTTAATCAAGAACTCAATTTGCTCCCGTTGATTAATCAGCACAACCCCGTTTTCCATAATTGGATAATTGCATTGATTCTTCACATCACAGTTCGGCAGCTCACTTCACTTTTCACACAATTACTCAGCTTCCACATGCACCGATTTTAGATAAGTACAATCACTTCCCCTAAAAATCCACCAGTCATCATCATGTGTGCAGTTTCCTGTAATTATCATCAGTTCAGCAGCGCGACATACTCACAGTCAAACGCCAGGTTTCTGCTTCAGATTCGCCACTGACGAGCTAAGAGAATATTCTGAGGTCAGTGAGGAAGTTCACAGACTGACTGTAGATTTGACTTCTTCTGCATGCTGACAATATAACTAAAAATGTGTTTCCAGTCAGTTTGAGTTTCAATTTCGGCCGACACTCTGTGAGCGCCAAAAAAAACCCAAATGGCCGGTTACCTCCATCACACAGACAGGCGGATTATGAGAAAAAGAGGCCCGTCTCCTCTCCCACATAGGACCAAGACAGACTCTATGGTTGTTTTAGCCGCTCGATGGTGTTGTAAGCCCCCAACGTCGCCTTCCAGGCCTGGAAGGCGACGTTGGGGGCTTTAAACACCAAACACCATTTTAGCCCCTCTTTGTTGTTGTTTTCTGTCTCTTTGTAGTTGTTACGCTTCTCTTTGTGGTCATTTACTGTCTTGTGGTTGTTTTGCCCCTTTTCATAGTCGTCGTGAGTTTCCCAATACCAAGAATGCAAAGAACAGACTTGTGTTCTTGGGGAGGACGTTCTTGCTAGTTGTACCTGGAAGAATGAACTTGCAAGTTCACAAGCACAGAAAACACTGTTAAGAGTTTGAGACGATGTGTTCTTCCTGTTATTGCTCAACACCCCCAGCACAGAGGCTACCTGCAGGGCTCCAAAATAACAGCTAGAAATATAAACCACAACAATATAACCACTTTGTATTAAAACAATCTCCGGACAAGAAAACCTCATAATGCTACAACTATTGCAATAATATTGAAAAATAAAACTTATTGAGCTTTAATTTATTGTTTAGCTCAAAACACCCCTTACTTATTCAAACGAGTGGAACAGGATCCCTACTATTATTAGTGTATAAGTCAGTTTAAATTAAAAACTAAGTATGCCTATGCACTAGTGTGTCCTATGTGATCGTGATCATTTCTATATTATTGTAGTGCAATAATGCCCAGGGAGATGGAAATTAGCAATTAAAATTATAAAGCTTGGTGTCTCCCCTTTAGTCTACATAACATGTCATAGCATGTTACCACTTTATGTACAACTGTTCATTTATCATACCGACTGAAACTCAACTTCTAATAAATCAGAAAACAAATACACCAGCCTCTGCCCGCTGCGCTGTGTCTGTGTGAAGCTGCAGGGTGCGTGTGTGTGCGTGTGTGTGTGCGCGCTTGCGGAGTTTAACTCTGAAATGACAGTTAACCACAGGTTCCCGTTAATCTTCTGATGGACATGTGTTGTGATGTTTAAACAAACGATCCGTCAACGGCGAAATAAAAACCTCTTATTTACGGGACCGGTCTAAAAGACCTCCGGCTTCCAGCGGGGTCTCTGAGCGCGACTATCCGAGCGACGAGCTAACGGCCCCGGCAGGCGCAAGCTGGCGGCCGCCTCACTTCATGGAGCTCCGAAAACTCCGAAAACTTTGGAGCAAATTGTCAATTCGGCAAAGATTTGCGCAAGACTGCCCATAATCGAAATCTAAACCGTTCATTTCTCGCCTAAAATGTTCTCAGAAGTGAATTTAGTGATGAATAAGATGGCGTTTTTAGGCTGTCTATGTACCGGAAACCCGACCATCACTGAATGACGAAATGAATGTTGGGATACGGGTGCTACCAAGTTCATACAAGTTACCAACCAATGAATCCTGGGTAAAATGGGCGCGTCAAGAACATTTCCGGGAATCTTAACTGTTCTTGGTGAAATGCAAACTTGTGTATTGGGACAATACTTTGGAAACACGAGATGACGTTTCACAGGGACACAAGTCAATAGAAGATAACAGATTGAGAAACGCCCTCTTTGTGTCTCTTTGCAGTCATTTTGTGTCTCTTTGTGGTCATTTTCTGTCTCTTTGTAGGCATTTTGTGTCTTGTTGAAGCCATTTTATGTCTCTTTGTGGTCATTTTCTGTCTCTTTGTAGGCATTTTGTGTCTCGTTGAAGCCATTTTGTGTCACTTTGTGGTCATTTTCTGTCTCTTTGTAGGCATTTTGTGTCTCGTTGAAGCCATTTTGTGTCTCCTAGTGGTCATTTTGTCTCTTTTAATACTCATGAGTCTCTTTGTGTCCCTTCATGATCATTTTGCGTCTGGTGGTTGTTTAGTCTCTGTTCATAGTCATGAGTTTCTCCGTTTCTTTTAGCAGCTGTTCTTGGACTCTTTGTTGCTGCGTTGTATCTCTTTGTGATCATTTTGTGTCTCTTCATTCTTGCTTTGTGTCTTTTTGTGGTTATTTGGTGTCTCTTTGTAGCTGTTTTGTCTAAGGATTATTTCAGGTGAAATATATTTGGGGTGTGGCAGACACCACTACAGGTAAGTTATTATGCAGTAAGTAATTATGCTATGTGGAAAGGAGAGTATGCGTGAACTGATCATTTAAAACATATATTTAGATATTATATCAAACATTCCCCAGTGATGGTGGTGTCGTGGTGGAGAGAACTGTCCTTAGGGAGAAACGCTGCCGAGACTCACCCTGCGTCCCTGCTCCACGGAGCGGTAGGCGTGCCGGTACAGGCATGAGAAAATGGCGCCGGGGGGCATCATTTCGCTAGTCTCGTTCCAGCCGTGAGTGTGGCAGAGCCGGGCAGCATCGCCCTGACATTTCTTATACAAGATGGGATCCAACCTGGGAAACAGCACACGGTGTAACCATTAAGTATTAATTAAGTACATTGTCCATCAGTACACATACATACGGTACCACCTAGTTTCTAACCTCACATTTATTGGTGTTTCACAAGACTTTTCTTTTATGTTTTGCTTCCATAAGTCTCAACTACAAAAAGGAACTTACAGGTTTCAACGTCAGTTAAAAAACATTTTTTTAATCCTGTGAAGGAGGAGGATTAGCAGGACTTACTTCCAGTCTCTGGCGATGAAGTACTGCAGCTCCAGAAGCCTGTGTTCACAGTCCTCCACCATCTTCTCGGTGTACAGATGCTCCATCAGACAGGACAGAATCCTGCAGGATCAGCAACACAATAAGAACTTTATTATTATTCATCACATACAAGTACAGTACAATGTAGTGAAATTCAATCTTTGCATTTAACCCGCTCGCTACTTTTGTTTTTGCATTTGGTCTGTGGTGTTCAGACTCCTTCACATTCTGGAAGTGTCTTCTTTTAGAGCAGATACAACACAAAGAGGAGTTCATATATATATATATATGAACTCCTCTTTGTGTTGTATATATATATATATATATATATATATCTGACTGCATGACTTAGTTGATGAAAACCATGTGCAGTAATATATAATAATATTGAGGAGGTGAAGAGACCAGTGAAGATTCACACCCCTATCATATACTCTAAGGAACTAAAAGAAAATGAGAAGAGGTCATTTTAATTTTACAATTTTTGAACTTTTAATACAAGTTTCTTTGAATCAGATTGAATAAAACTCTTTCTAATTGAAATCTGAGTCTTTGCATCAGGGGGGAAAAAATTACTTAAGAAAAAGGTGCAAATTAGATAAGATTATTACCAGAAATTACAGAAAATAATGGGATGGATATATTATAAATACTATGCAGAATTACAAGAGGAACACATGTGTGTCAGTAGCCTCAATTTGCCAGACCTTCCTTCACAGCGCTGCGGAGGAGGGTCTGGCTAGTCCACACAGCATTCTGGGATGGGAGAAAAACGTGCTCTGGTTTATTGGCATTTCTTTAAACCAATCACAATTGTCTTGGGCGGGGCTAAGCGCCGGACGGAAAAAGCAAAATAGTCTCAGGAAGGAACTTGTTTTGGTGGAACATGTCTACGTTCAAAAGTAGTTTTAGTCGTGCAACAGAAAACTCAGATTGGACAGATAGTCTAGCTAGCTGTCTGGATTTACCCTGCAGAGATCTGAGGACCAGTTAACCACAGTCCTCACAAATCCACCAGAGGTTAGAACGCCAACACAAAGATAGAGGAAGGGGACGCACATCTGGTCGGAAAGAGGGACCGCCGGCGGAATTCCGGCAGCACCGGAGCAATCCCGAAAGTGGAATGTCGTTGATATAGACTAGAGTGTCAGAGACACAGGGACTCACATGGGGTCTCCGCTGCGGATGTGTTTGCAGGCAGTCTGGATGACGGACTCGCAAGCCTCGTTGAGCGCTCGGTCGATGCGGTAGTCGGCTCCGGGGTCGGCTTCCTGGATCAGAGTCTGGAGCTGAGAACGGAAAACACAACAACATCAACATGAATAAAAATCAACGCAAGCTGGAAGCGCCGCTATGATGGCGGGGGGGGGGGAAGAGAGATTGGCATGGGGTACTTTCCATTAGATCATCTCTCAATGTAAATCAAACCTGCTATTAGGCTAACTGAAATACAACCATGCCAATCTCTAGGTATGGTGAAGGGTATGTGATGATGATGTGGGGGTATGGTGAAGGGTATGTGATGATGATGTGGGGGTATGGTGAAGGGTATGTGATGATGATGTGGGGGTATGGTGAAGGGTATGTGATGATGATGTGGGGGTATGGTGAAGGGTATGTGATGATGATGTGGGGGGGGGGGTATGGTGAAGGGTATGTGATGATGTGGGGGGGTATGGTGAAGGGTATGTGATGATGATGTGGGGGGGGTATGGTGAAGGGTATGTGATGATGATGTGGGGGGGGGGGTATGGTGAAGGGTATGTGATGATGGGGGGACCAAGGGAACATTATCAGGATCATAGTATCCTGGATCCATGAAATAACTGGCCTTTCAAAATAAAAGTCTGCCTGCCTCTATGGGAATTTAACATAGGGGTGTACTGACTTATGCTCCCTGTATTTTTCTTTTTTTTTCCTTTTCTTTTTTTTTAATGCACATTAATCAACATTTCTGTAAATGTGCCAGTGTTTTCTAGACGGCTAATTTTCATCTGTAGCGCCAGTTACCTTGCATGCCTTTGCATGTCTTTATGGTTCGAGGAAATCGCAATATCGATATTGCCGTATTTGGTCAAAAATATCGTGACATCTCCATATCCCCCTGCCCTACCAACAATTAACATAAATGCCGACTTACCGCCCTCTGGCAGTCGGGGGCGATGGCGCCCATGTCTCCTCTGCCGACCCTCATCAGGCAGTGCAGCGTCCGTCCTTTGCGGTGCAGACCGGAGCAGTGGCCCTCGATCTCGCTGCGACAGTGCAGCACGATCTCCGGACTCAGAGAGAAATCCTCCATCAGCATCCTCCTGTAGTCCATCATCTCGCCCTGACACTCGCCACTGACCACACGGCCTGGGACGGACACGGACACACACACACACACACACACAGTGTGTTATGTCATTTTCTAAAGGTTTCTCGAAATGATCCAGACTGAATTGTAGGCTGCACGATATGAGGAAAATATGCAGTATGCGATAACGTTGTCGCAGATAAACTCAAATCAAAGTGTAGTCAGTTCTGCTTCTTGATAAATAAATAAATCTTTTTAAAAAGGCCCTGAACACCCACACAGGTGTTTGGAGTTAACCCGGCTGATTGGACCTCTTCCCAGGACTGTGGGGGTGATTGATTTACATCTTCCTGAGTCTCTCGTTAGCTTTGTTGCACGAGTTAGGAACTCATAGTACACCTTTAAGCACAGGTCTAATCAGCCAGATCAACTGAAATCAGTTGTGTGTGTGTGTGTGTGTGTGTGTGTGTGTGTGTGTGTGTGTGTGTGTGTGTTCAGACTTCAGAGGCTTTAAATTTGACTGAAAGAGACAATTATAATTTGAATTGCAATTATTTCTGAGACAGTTAACTGTACAGCAAAATTGGGAATTGCTACAGCTCTACTCATACAGTGCAGCCCTGGTAGGGATGAGAGTGATCGACAGACGGGAGGGAAGTGTGAGGCGGAGCCGCTTACCTCTGTGTACCGCCGACTCCAGACAGAGCAGCAGGTAGGACAGGCGCGCCTCTCGGGCACGGGGCATGTTGCTGTCGGCGCTGCAGTGGTACTTCCTCAGGTCCGACTTGCAGGCTTTGGCCAGCGAGTAGCTCACCTTGTAGTCCTGGGCGATCAGCTTCTGCCGGGTGGTCAAAGCTTCGCGGCACTGAGGACACAGCAATTCAATTAACATTTGCAGCTATAATGTCAATTAAATAAAAAACACTACTTATTTGCGCTGAAAATACACATTCAGAAGTGACACTAGGTCTTATGGTATGTTATAGTGCGTATGTATGGGATGTCTTATGTATGATATGCCTGAGCAGATACTCCCTGTAGTTTCATTTTAAAATCACGTTATTCGCATGGAAACCTAACTTGAATATTCCCAGAATTTTGCAACCATGGGTAGAAGATCGATAAGAAAAAGGACCAACGCAGCCTTCAGCTTCACCATACAGGTGGAACTCCGAAAATTAGACTATCGTGCAAAAGTTCATTTATTTCAGTAATTCAACTGAAAAGGTGAAACTAATATATTATTATAGACTCATTACATTCAAAGCGAGACATTTCAAGCCTTTATTTGTTATAATTTTGATGATTATGGCTTACAGCTTATGAAAACCCCAAATTCAAAATCTCAGAAAATTTGAATATTACATGAAATCATTAAAAAGGGATTTTAAATACAGAAATGTCGGCCCTCTGAAAAATATAATCATGCTTATGTACTCAGTACTTGGTTTGGGCCCCTTTTGCATGAATTACTGCCTCAGTGTGGCGTGGCGTGGATGCTATCAGCCTGCTGAGGGGTTATGGAAGACCAGGATGCTTCAGTAGCGGCCTTCATCTCTTCTGCATTGTTCGGTCTCATGCCTCTTATCTTTCTCTTGGCAATGCCCCATAGATTCTCTATGGGGTTCAGGTCAGGCGAGTTTGCTGGCCAATCAAGCACAGTAACCCCGTGGTCATTGAACCATGTTTTGGTACTCTTGGCAGTGTGGGCAGGTGCCAAGTCCTGCTGGAAAATGAAGTCAGCATCTCCATAAAGCTTGTCTGCTGAAAGGAAGCATGAAGTGCTCTGAAATGTCCTGGTAGACGGCTGCGTTGACTCTGAACTTAATAAAGCACAGTGGACCAAGACCAGCAGATGACATGGCTCCCCAAATCAACACAGATTGTGGAAACTTCACACAGGACTTCAGGCATCTTGGATTCTGTGCCTCTCCATTCTTTCTCCAGACTCTGGGACCTTGGTTTCCAAATGAGATGCAAAATTTGCTCTCATCAGAAAAGAGGACTTCGGACCACTGAGCAACAGACCAGTTCTTTTTTTTCCTTTAGCCCAGGTAAGACGCTTCTGACGTTTGTTGTTCAGGAGCGGCATGACAAGAGGAATACAACATTTGAGGCCCATGTCCAGGATCCGTCTGCGTGTGGTGGCTCTTGATGCAGTAACGCCAGCCTCCAGTACACTCCTTGTGAAGCTCCCCCACACTTTTGAATGGCCTTTTCCAGACAATCCTCTCCAGGCTGCGGTCATCCCTGCTGCTTGTGCACCTTTTTCTTCCACACTTTTCCCTCCCACTTAACTTTCTATTAATGTGCTTTGGTACAGTACTTTGAGAACATCCAACTTCTTTTGCAATGACCTTTTGAGGCCTTCCCTCCTTGTGGAGGGTGTCAATGAGGGTTTTCTGCACAACTGTCAGGTCAGCAGTCTTCCCCATGATTGTGAATTCTACTGAACCAGACTGGGAGACCATTCAAAGGATCAGGAACCCTTTGCTGGCGTTTTGGATTAATTAGCTGATTCGAGGGGGGCACTTTGAGCCTACAATATTGAACCTTTTCACAATATTCTAATTTTCTGAGATTTTCTAAGCTGTAAGCCATAATCATCATAATTATAACAAATAAAGGATTGACATTTCTCACTTTGCATGTAATGAGCCTATAATAATATATTGGTTTCGCCTTTTAAGTTGAATAACAGAAAAAAATTAACTTTTGCACCTGTATGAGTCGCTCTTCAGAAGGTGCAGTATGCGATGCCACAGAGATTGTTGATGCCCCCCCCCACAGATTCACAGACAGATAACTACTGGCTTTTGTGATTAGTGCACTCCTTTCTGTTTCTTTTCCATTCACACACAGACTGGGCCGTGTATTAACACCGGATGTTTTTTCAGCGCACACAGAAAATAGAAAGCCAGGTGACGGTGAGGAGGTCTTCACTGAATTTGAAAAGAAGTGTATTGGATTTACATCACTTACTATACCTTTAAGGGTCATTCTGCACAACTACGAACATGAGGATGTAAAGTGATCTCGTTAAACTCACCCTCTCAGACATTGCCTCCTCGAACTTGTGATTGAAGAGACATTTGTAAACCCGTCCCTCTCCGGCCAGTGTCTGAAAAACCAAAAGTCAATCAACAGCGGAAAGATTCCTTCATACTGTAAACCTAGAAATATCTTCTATCTCACTTCAATTATTTCACCAGCCAAACATTCAGAATCAAAAAATATTCGCAAGCCATTATTTCATATAGTTTCTTCACTTGTTCGGTGTGTAACATCCTTTACTGAGTAAAACAAAAATTTTGATTTTATGACGTCATAAGGGGAAAGGTTACCTCCCCTTTCTCTGCTTTGTCCGCCCAGAGAATTTGGCCCCCCCATGAGAAAGAGAGAGAGACATCATGGCTTGAAAACGAGCAAAGTGACAGTTGGTCAAGGCCACACCCCCCTCTCCTCCTCAATAGCATTTAAAGCTACAGACACAGAAATGGCACATCCTAAGGAAAGCTCATTGTGGGACTGGCTCTAGTGGCTGTAATTCTGCACCAAGGCTGAATTTCAGGAAAGAGACTTCAGATACAGTATTAGGGGACCACTAAGGTCTATATAAAAGAGACTTCAGATACAGTATTAGGGGACCACTAAGGTCTATATAAAAGAGACTTCAGATACAGTATTAGGGGACCACTAAGGTCTATATAAAAGAGACTTCAGATACAGTATTAGGGGACCACTAAGGTCTATATAAAGGAGACTTCAGATACAGTATTAGGAGACCACTAAGGCCTATATAAAAGAGACTTCAGATACAGTATTAGGGGACCACTAAGGCCTATATAAAAGAGACTTCAGATACAGTATTAGGGGACCACTAAGGCCTATATAAAAGAGACTTCAGATACAGTATTAGGGGACCACTAAGGTCTATATAAAGGAGACTTCAGATACAGTATTAGGGGACCACTAAGGTCTATATAAAAGCATCCAAAAAGCAGCATGTCATAGGACCTTTTAATAAAAAAAAATGCGAGGAAGAAATCGCGCCCCGGAAACTACTGCAGTGAATGATGGGAAGGATTAGGAAAGCAATCTTTATAGGATGCATTTCTGACGGCCATAACTCTAGATGACTTAATAGAAGACGTTTCACAGCCCAGTGGAGAGGTGCATAAGATCGTTAACTGAGTCCTCACGTTTTCACAGAAGCGCTCACGGTCCTCGCGGCAGGCGAAGTACAGGTATCGGTCCAGGTGGAAGTCATCCGAGGAGAGCTCGGCGACTCTCATGATGGACTTCTTACAGTCCTCCTTGATGGGGTGCGCTCCCGGCTGCTCCTCGGCCTCCCGCACCAAACCTTTCTCCAGACAGGCGATCACCTCGCCCTGAGAGTGGATGTCCTGCACGGAGAGCACAAAGAGACCACAGTTACAGCAGGAACAGTGAGGGGTCAGAGTCCTTCAGCTCCGATTCCTTTTCGGACAGCAATTCAAGTAAAATCAGAGTTTTGTGTTTCAATTGTGGTGGTTAACCCTGGTGTCGGAGCCCAGGAAGAATGGGTTCAGCCCTATGGCCCCACAGCCCAATGGCCCCCACAGCCCTATGCTCCCACAGCCCTATGCTCCCACAGCCCTATGCTCCCACAGCCCTATGCTCCCACAGCCCTATGCTCCCACAGCCCTATGCTCCCACAGCCCTATGGTCCCAGGGTTAGGGTTAGTTACCAGATTAGGTTAAAAGTTACATTCCATCTGTAGTCCATTGCTACTGGATAATAGGTTGGGTGTAATTGGCTACCAAATTGGGAGAAAGGGGGATCAAATCTGATACAAATGTATGAAAAAGGAAATGTGGGAACATAGGGCCAAATTTTCAGTGAAAAATGTTTCTATTAAATGCAACTGTTAAGTTGAATGAAAGAGCGCTCCTTCCCTGTTTTCTGCTAAGGAACAACAAACTTTAAAATCTTTTCCTTATCCAAGTGAAGGCTTTTGATGTTAAATGCAAAACACTTCTTACACACTTCATTTTTTTAAAAACACATGCCCCAAATGCTCTCAATTTGGAAGTAATGACAGTGTAGTTTATAGCATCACTAATCCCACATCGAGTGTGGCTTCCTTTCGCTCCATAAATCATGTTGTCAGAGGACGTCTTGCATTTCTTCGGCGCGGTACGTGACAAGTAAACACCGTCAGTCTAATCTCCACTCCGAGCAGCTCCGGCACACTGGAAATGAGCCGCTGTGAAAAATTCCTCATAATGAAAGCGACTCTACGCCCGCTGACAAATAAATAATTTGCTCCGAGTTCTAATTGTGCCGACGTGACGTCCCATAATAACCGCGTGTCTAATCGGCTTATGAGGTTTAGCTTGGCTAGGCGGGAGAACACGTTCAGACGATGGCTGACTCGCTCTGCTGGCTGACAAACTGCTGTCAAAGTCGTCTTCTCTCGTTCCAGCTGAGTCATACTTTGAACACAGTTACTGGTTGTTTTTTTTCTTCAGACTGAGTGAAAGAGACCCACCACGCTACAAACGACTTGGTTGCTTTGCTGATATTCAACCAACTCACAACATTTACCTCGTTCATGACAAAAACAAAAGGACATTTATTCTTTATTTTACCTACTAACCATGTACGTGCTCACTGTCCTCCATCATTCATGCACTTTTTTTGCACCCCCTTATTCCATTATCTGTCATGCCCCATTGCATAGTTGCACATCTTCACCTGCACTGCTATCATATTCTGTTTACGCTCTTTTGCACTATTCCATCTGCCCTGCCATGCTCAACTGTTATTCTTCCTACCATTGTTGTCATACAATTTTTGCACATCTGACCTACATCACTATCTAGACCACAATCTGCACTAACTGTATATTAACTCTTTACTACATTTCAACATTTATATAGACTGTCTATTCATGTATATGGTGTTATTACCATACCACTTCTGCATATCCCTCGACTTACTTATACCTCACTTTACAAGTCGCTAAATGGTTTAGGGCCAAATTACCTTTCGGATTTACTTTTTAACTATGAACCGCAGAGGCCTCTAAGGGGGAAGCAGCGTTCAGTTTCTATGCTCCACGTATCTGGAACAAACTTCCAGTAAACTGTAGATTAGCACCTACGCTCAGCTCTTTTAAATCAACGCTGAAGACCTTTCTTTTCGATACTGCCTTTGTTTCATTCTTTGCACTGCACTGTATTGGGAATTTCATTCTTTTATTCCTGTATTTAATCTGTTTTTGATTAACGGTTTTAATTTTGTATTAACTTAATTCATTTCTAACTGTGTTTTAATGTTTTATGTAAAGCACATTGAATTGCACCGCTGCTGAACTGTGCTATACAAATACATCTGCCTTGCCTTGGCGCCGGCTTTGTAATGCCTCCATAATCTGTATTATATGTAGCCTATTGTATTTTGTACTGTAGTCAACGGCCTACCTGGTTAAATAAACAAAACAAAGAATTACACAATGTCTGTTATGAGGATTAATATAATAAACGTGTTTTTGGTCGCCTAAATCTTAGGTATATAAAACTATTTTTTACTTTCAAAAGCTACAAATTAATCGATTAGATGTATTACTGGGCAACTATTCTGATAATCCATTGATCGGTTTCAGTCATTTTTTATGAAAAACATCTCTGATGTCAGCGTGTTAAATATGAATATTGTTCTAGTTTCTTCTCTCCTCTGGGACAGTAAACTGAAGATCTTTGAGTTGGGGACTAAACAAGACATTTGAGGACGTCTTCTTGGGCTTTTTGGGGAAACACTGATCCACATTTTTCACTGTTTTCTGACCTTTTAGAGACCAAACATTAACATAATCATTAGTTGCTGCCCTATTACTTTTCTTAATAAAGCAATGAAACCAGGATTCAATGAGAACAAAATCGAGTCAAACCTGAACAGCACCAAACCCTGATTAGTGTCAAACTTAAAACCCCAGTTGGAGTTTTTAATTCTTTAAACGCCAGACTGTTTTTGGAGTTTTTGCGTCTCACCTTCTCCCCGGTGCTGATGCTGCCGCAGCGCAGCGCGTTGATGTCCTCGCGACACTGGTCCATGAAGCCGCAGATCAGCCGGTAGTCGCTGAAGACGATGGTGGTCATCTTGGTGATGTACTGGTTGCACTGGTAGTCGCTGATGTTGCCACGGTGATCCACCAGGCAGGACACCAGGTAGCCCTTGCCCAGCTCCTCCGCCGCGCATTCTTTAATCTGAGGGAGGAGCGCAGACAGCTTCATCAGCTCCGCACGACAACTCAAAGCACTCTGAATATCCTTGTTGTTAAATAATTTGTTTCTGTGCAAATAATCCTCTCTCATTAAAAACTATCTGAAGCGTGCGCCCGGATAGCACAGTTGGTAGAGCGGGCGCCCATATATAGAGGTTTACTCCTCGACGCAGCGGGCCTGGGTTTTACTCCGACCTGCAGCCCTTTGCTGCATGTCATTCCCCCCTCTCTCTCCCCTTTCATGTCTTCAGCTGTCCTGTCAAAAATAAAGGCCGAAAATGCCCAAAAAATAATATAAAAAAAAATATAAATAAATAAAAAAACAACAACACTATAACCTACGTGTAGTGTAGAGTTTCCTGCACAAACACCAGTGGGAATTTCAAAATAAAAGAACATCTTAAATTTGATATGTATCGTGGCCGGGTTGGCTCAGTGGGTAGAGCAGGCGCACATATACTTGGAGGTGTATGCCTCAACACAGAGGTCCAGGGTTCGAATCCGACCTGTGACGATTCCTTGCATGTCTTCCCCCTCTCTCACCTAGCTGTCCTATCAAATAAAAAGGTGGAAAAGCCCAAAAAATAACCTTAAAAAACAACAACAATCTTTTCACTTTACGTCGATGACACTGGATTGTTGATCACTGAATCGAAACATCGATCCAGATCGATGTTTCGTTACACCCCTACTTGGTCACTTCTTGAGTGTTTATTGCAGGGATGTTAATAATTAACCAATTAACCAACAATACAAATTTTGAGATTTACTCCTTAGGTATTAAAATAGGGTACTGGATGACGAGGCATTTTCCATTACTCGCTACTTTAGAGGCAATTCGGTCGGTGCCTAAAAAGTACTGAATTTGGTACCCAGTCCTACTCATCTGTGACCTGAACGTCTGAGCCCATCTGGGCACACATTTTAGAGAGAAAGCTGCACTTTGTGTTTCTTTCTGCGTCGTCAGATCAGTGAACATTGTTTCTTAAATTGCTTGTGTTGAAATAGCAGTCCAAAACACGATGTATTGGCCATTTTCTATTATTTATGTAACCCCTGGACTCAGATTCAGTGCGTTTACATCCACAGCAGTGACCGCGGTTAAGTCAGTAACCCGTAGTTTTCCCTGTATATATACACGAGTGGGGAAGAATGGGGAAAAATGACTGGAGCAACTCTACATCTGGTACAGTAGGTGACGCTCGGCCAACATACAACTTGTAGGACTTTTTCCTCTGGTTGACTGTTGTCAAAACAAATTGAAAAGCGGGGAGAACATGGACAGACTTTTGGGTCCTTTTGATAGTATTTACCATGGCGAAGTCCTCAGTGCTTGTTTTTAGCAACACCTGCTTTAAAATGGAGCTGTTAGGGCTCCCTCTGTGACATAATCACAGAGAAAACTCAGTTTAGAGTCACTAGTATTCTATGTTTTTATTGCTTGGTTCCTACTATGAAGCAATTAAATACATGCATGTGAAACCTGCTAACGGTTAAATTAATGACTGATAAACAGCTTAATAAAAAACTGGAGGGTTTGTGACCGCAAAGCAGCTTCCGGAAGCTTTGTGTGCTTCTGAGGCTTTAAAAAAAATAAAAAAAAATAAAACAAAACCTACAGCTTCATGGCTGATACAGGAACTTCAAACAGATCCTAAAGATTAGGACTTCCTGTATGTTAGAACGTGGTGTGCCCTTTATTCCCCTTGTGATAAGGTTATTGGTGGCGGCGTTTGAAAAAATATATAAACTAGGGGTGCACCAATCCGATATTAAGATCGGATATCGGTCCCGATATTGACAAAATATCTGGATCGGGGATCGGAAAAAACGAACAGATCCACAGGCCGATCCAGTTTTGTTAGTTTTTGTCCCTCTGTTGTAATACATTACATCTGTTATTTTGTCTTAGTTAGGAAAGTAATGTTGAGTTAGGAAAGTCTGCGTCTCATTTCTCTGTCTTACCCCTAACCCCTTAGATTTGCGCGCCCACGTGAGAGTAAGTGCTGTCCCAATACCAATTTTGGTCGAGGGGTAGGGCTAAGGGGAAGGGCTATATACCCCTTAATGCCAAGCAAGGACGCGAGCTTACTTGAAAAGAAACGGGTATCCAGATTCATTACGCAACAAGGAAAATGGCTGCCAGGTCGACCAGAGAGACCCATAAATCTAAGTATTTTCGGCTTAAAGAATTGATTTAAAACTTACGACGGTCTTGTTTTGTGCTCTACACAGTCCTGTACATATATATTTGCAACCATATTTGTAATTGAAACGTTTTTAAAAACCGCTAGCTTGCTATGCTAACGCTAAAGTTAACGTTAACATTAGCTACATTGCTTACAGTCCCGCATTTCTCTGCCTTGAATGGACTCCATGCATGTCTACAGTGTTAACTAAACTCCATTAGCAGCGAATTTCGTTTGATATCAGTGCATAACACTACTTGCTTTGGAGACATCGATACGTGCTTTACATATACCGTCCTGTATCACACAGCGACGCCGGAGGAAACCCAGCAGCTGATCGAGCGAGTTTTAAGTTTTGTATGTTCACAAAACAAATCTAGCAGGTAAGCTGTAGTGGTTTGGTTTCAGCGACTGACCTCCGAGATGGTGGTCTTGCAGACCTCCACGGCTACGGACTCAAACTTTGGGTCGGTGGTCAAGTTTAGCTTGTAGTTCCACAGCAGCTGGAGGAGAGAGAAGGTGCATAAAAACATCTGGATTAGACAGATTCTCTCACACTCTCTCACACACACACACACACACCCCTAGTGCCTCTCTCCATTTTCAGTTCTAAGATGTAATAGGGCTGCAGCTATCAACTGTTTTAGTAATCAAGCTTTTTAGCGAATATTCCATCTATCACTGGATAAGAAATAATGTTGCTTTATAAAAGAGGAATAGAAAATATACAAAAGACAAAATCAACCAAGTTTTTGTTAAAAGAAGAACATGGTTTCTTTTTAAAGACAAATCAACATTTGTATTTCTTAAATTGCATACAACAAGAACACCGTGCACTGTAGTAGCTTATTTTAGTTACTGAGCCACTCAAGATTCTCAAGGAACCGTTTTACACTAAACACATTTTCACTTTTCACGTGACACACGTAAGAGCTCGAGGAACAAGCTAATGAGTCGATCTTAAATTGGGATTGTTTTGTCAAACTATTTTATAATCCTATTTTTAAAGATTAAGAAAGAAATAGATACTAAAGATAGTTAGTGGCAAGTGAATTGGGATTTTTTTAGTTTTTGTCAACCCAATTTCACAAAAATCCTTTACTCTGGGGTTAAATGCTTAACATACACTAAAACGGGATTATAGGAGAACATGGTGCACTCTGGGAAGCAGTGCTTTAGGAAGTGAAGACACTTACATGGTTGCATTCGGCGGCAATCTCCGTTTCCTGAAAAGAGAAGGAGAGAAAGGAGACGTTAAGTGTAAATTGAAGATAACTTTAGGATTTAAGATCATTTATCCAGAGATTCTTTATGACGCCGATAAGGAGCTACAGCTCTGTGAGATTCAAGACTAAATGTACGTTACAGTTGCCATTCCTTGGGTGTGGAGACATGTGAAGTTGGAGGACCCAACCAGTATCTCTTGCAAACCGTAACATCCCGTAATCCATTCCGTGCTCGTCTGTAGTGGAACGGTGCGTTCAGGCGGTTGTTGTTGAGTCTAGCAGTGGTGTAGCGATTAGGGTGTAACCTCTGTAGACCGTCTCATTTTGGGAAGACGGTTTAGTCTACATCCACACTACTACGTTGTTTTGTTTCAGCAGCGCTTTGAGTCAAAAATCTCTGTACAAGCTGCCATCTTGCCTGGATGCCAGCCCAACTTAGCCCCGCCCACAACATTTGAGGTCGGGAAGTTCGGTCTGGACTTGCTCCGTTGTGGAGCAACTGCTCGAACCAGAGCTGTTTGGACCAATCAGATTGTCAGGGCGGGCTTTATACGATGATGGACAGATGATCAACAGTAGCGTGATCAACCGCGTCACCAAAGAGCGCTTGGGTTGAATTAGTTTACAACAAAGATGGCTGCCGCTGGAGAACTGAGATGTGTAGATTCCGCCATCGCGTCTGTTAGAAGATATCGACAGCGCCTTCATTTTAAAAGAGGAAGAGAACCACGATCAGGGCATTTGTCGATCGGAAAGTTGTTTTTGCCGTCCTTCCTACGAGATTTGGCAGAAGTTTAATTTATCAGCTGGCCCTGATGATCGCTAAGGAGATGGGGCGCTCTGATTGGTTGTAGGTCTATCTGTTGCTCTGATTGGTTGTAGGTCTATCCAATTGATTTTCTTTCCTGGTTTGGTTGAAACACGCCCCATAATCACAGCCCAATGGAGCAGCATCAGACTCAGATTCTGACTAGAATCTAGTATGACCACGTCAGGCTAAAAGAGTTTTAGCTCCAGTCGCAGAACTAACCTCCATCCACATGAACACGTCGGTGTGAACATGAAACACATCGTCTGACGTTACTCTGCGGTTGAAATTGGTGGATGTATGTAAGCCTGCCTACCCGTTTGTGCCCGTCCAGACGACAAATCAACCCCGGAGTTTTCAACCCAAAACGGGAGCAGCACTGTTTTTTCAGGGGCTCGGAAAAGCCGTAAATGTTGCAAAAAGACATTCCTTTTTAAACCAAAACTTAGTAGTGTAGATGTAGCCTAGGGCCCGTTACACACTGCCTGCGAGACGTGAGCGGGGCGTTTCTGTTGCGTGTCAGCTGCGTGGATTTTTCTATGTCTTTAGACACCAGAAAAGTGTCTGACGTGGCACTGCTGCTAGCCTCGTCTGTACACGTGGATGTTTCCCATTGATAAAATGAAATGCCATGTTAAACATAAATATAGACTGATTTGATTACAGCAAAGACAACGTCAGCAGTATTGACGGCAAAACAGGCTAAAGAATATTTTGTTCTGTATTGACAGCTGCAATATTAGATTAGATTGATATCTTCATTTATGTCAAAACCTTTCAAACATCAACATGTCATTTATTATTTTGTATTCGTGTCTAAATGACATATAAACATATTTTCCTATTCTATTTTGCCTGGAAACGCTTCCAACACGCTGCAGATGGCTGAAGAGTTCTTACTGTTCACCACATGGCAGCCGCACCACAGGCCAGGAATAGGCCGTCTGTGTGTGTTTGAACATTCATATGTGTGTGTGTGTGTGTGTGTGTGTGTGTGTGTGTGTGTGTGCGTGTTCTATTTACAGTTTGTTTTACACACAAGTGTCACAATGCTCTTCACACAGACCGTAAATGCAGTCTGTTGGGAGGAAGGAGTCTCAGTCTGCTCACACTGAAGGAGAGGACGGTACCGACCAACTGACTGACAGATGTTATAAACGGCACAGAGTTGACTCAGTGGTCAACTGAGGTAAAAAAAAATAAATAAAATGGTGCTGGAAATGTGACCCACACTGACCCGACACACCCAGCGCCAGAACAGCAGAGCAGTACTAGTTCAGATAAAGCCTCTCTTTGTGTTTGTATTTTTAATTTTAGAAAGTACTGGCTCTTGATATGAAACATTTAATTGAGTGGTTTCTGCTTTTTGTCACATGTCTGAATAGACATTTGTTTTTAGAAATTCTCAACATTACTGATGGATTTTCATCCATCCATCCATCCATCTCTATATATATATATATATATCTCTTACTTTGGAGGCCATAAATAGAAGGTCCTTTCTGCCACAGTCCAGCGCAACTTAAATTAGAAGACATGTCAAGTCTCACGTTTTAGAGCCCTAACTGGCATCTGAATGTCATCTTTGTCACAGTTTTTCTAACAATGCAAGGAAAGTCCGGTTCTTCTTTTGCTAAACCCAACCCAAACTCAGCCGTCACTTTCTTCTCGCGATAACATGCCAAGTGGCGTGTATGTTTACGTAGACAATATTTGTCTCACATTTACTGCCTTGATTTTTCGGTGTACGGACTCTCAACCTGTAATTCCGGTGCTTCCGACTTGCGCCTGAAAGCAGCATCCTATTTTTTTTTTTTTTTGTGCAAAGTCAACACAGCGAGTGCGTCATTGTCAGCAAAAGCTGAAGGGTGTGGGGTGTTAACCTGGATGGAGACGGCCAGTCTGATGCTGGAACAAACGGAACGGGACTTTCTGGAGCGGCCCCCGGCCCGCAGGGAGAACACCCCGCCTCTGCACGCGCTCAGTCCACCCATCCTCTGGACTGAACATCCAAACATCACATCACTGCTGCAGCAGAGCACAATGTGACTCATGTGGGCGTCTCTGCCCGGCTCCGCCAGGGGATCTGCATATTTCGGAAAAGCCAAAAAAAACTTCTCATCTGTTCAATCCTGCGTTGATTTCAAAAGCCACTGACGATGAAAGCAGCCTCTTTTTCCTACCAAAGAGAGCTTATGGAAGCAGGGGAAATACATTTTATATGGCAACAGGATATTAACTGTTCAGGTGAATCGGATCGGTTGTATTAATCAAACTCTGCGTGTGTGTGTTAAACTCAGTGGCAGCTGTTAGAGATGGAATCTAACACAACAGGAGGATATGAAACAGACTCAGCTCACACACCCTTTTCACATACTTTGCTCAGACAAAAACATTAAGGCGCTTTGTTTTTACCAACGCTCCGTCTCCGCTCACTGACAGAGTGTGAAAACCTCCATCTCATTTAATAGCTGCAGCTAAATTAAACTTAATCAGCTCTCCTCATTTCGTCTTGGGAAAACCGGCACGAGGTTGAGCTATGATTGGAAGTGGGCGAGAGGAAGAGATGGAGAGAGAAAAATGAAATGAAGTGATTGAAAGAAGAGCGAATCCAGAGGGAAGCCGGCCACTTCCAGCACCTACTGAGCCATGAAGCAGAGAGCACGGCAGCTGTGCGTTTGGGTTTAAACTAGTGCTGTCGTAGTGCTTTGTGCAAATGTTTTTTTCATTGGAAACAACACTGGCATATACTGTAGTGTTCAATTTCACACTAACATTCTCACTTGGAGCAAATAATCTCTCACACAATGTAACAGCTTTGACGAGGGGGCGGAGAATTCTCATCAGCTGTGTGGTTGGCCATCAGCTGTGTGCTTGGCCATCAAGTGGTATTTCAGACTGGTCGTGCTGTGATGATAGCTCAGTTCACAACGACAAAACACACAGATCACTTTGGTCTTGTCAATGGAACCATTTGGCAACTTTTTTTAAAGTAAACTTTCCATTCAGAATCTTATTGCCATCAATTTCGGCGTCTCGTGCTCACCATCCACTCAAAACGTAACGTTAGCCTACTACTCTTTGGCCGGCTCGAGAGCCCAAACAAGTGTGTGCAGCGTGCCGTTTTGTTTTCAGTCTAGCTAGATCCGGTGTGGTGTTGTAGTTTTTCTAACATTACTAGTTGTTGCAACAGCATGTGAAATAAACTACAAAGTTTGCTAGGCCAAAAAGAACGTTAATCTCGCGATAAAAAAAATTTACACTGTTAAAATGGGTTTGCGCTAACGCCGTTAGCATAACAACGCATTTAACTGACAGCACTAGTTTAAACAGCCTTTATCTTCATCACTTTAAAGCCCTGCTTCCTAGGGCTGCACAATTAATTGCAAGGTTTTCGAAGTCGCAATATAAACTAGTGCAATAATATGTGTCAAACCTTTCTTTTGCAGCAATGCCCTGATCACATTCACACAGTTGCACACTGACACCTGGAAGCTGCCCAGTACAACCACAGTCTGATCTGCTGGAGAGGTTGGGGTTAAGGGCCTTGCTCAAGGGCACCTCAGTGGTGGTAATGAAGGAAGTGACGGTAATGAAGGAAGTGACAAGTGCTGCTCTTTCACTTTCCCCTCCCAGATATTATCCTGCCGGTCTGGGGATTGAACCGACGACCTCCCGGTCACAAGCTCGCTTCTCTAACCTTAAGGGCCACCACTGCCCCATCAAAATCAAGTGGACATCGAGCAAGAAAGGCGGCCGCGACAAACAAAACTTGATCCTGTTACATCATGCTGCGTTTTCAATAAGCCAATCGAGAACTAAGCCTGAATGAATAAATGAAATATATAAAATCTTTATTTCGAACAATTAAAATATCTATAAAATGTATAAACAAATAAAACAAAATGTCAACCTAACACTTGACCCGCTCGTAAAGGGATACGTAGACGGCCTAGGCTTATCAGGTCCTAGCACCAGTCTTTACCACATCTAAATCACATCAAACAATGACTTGAGACAGCACATCTTTATCTGTTTAAACACCTTTTCTTGATTCAGGTCAGATAGAACTACTGGTCTCTGCACGCCGTTTGTTTTATTTGACTCTCCACACACAAAACATGTGTGCCTTTTTTCCTATCAAACAGCTGGGTATGGAAGTATTCAGGTCAGGTTTGTGACCGGTGTGTGTGTGTGTGTGTGTGTCACTCTCTCCGTGTTCCTGATTGCGTGTCTCGCTGTGAGAAGTCAAGACCGCCAAAATCACCATGAACCTGGGTGTTTTATTTTGAAATCCGTTTTATTTTTACATTACCTGCCTGGCCTGACACATTCGCCCGCGTCTCGCGCAAGAAATAGAGGAGACGCCGAAACGATCGCTGCAGCGCGCGGGCCTACGCGCCCGGTATGAACGGATGGATTGGATAACATGGGCACCGAAATAAAAATAGCTGCTCTACGCGACACTTGACCCAACGAGGTCCTGACACATCAACCCGATAATCGGCCGTCGGACAGTCTGGCGAGGTCGGTGACTCGAGTCTGTTCGGGGTGTTGCGTGGCGTCGTCCATTGGAGGAGCCGTCGGCCTTCATGTTCGCCGACCTGACATGCTCAGTCGGAGACAGGGCAGTCGGGACTCACCCGGAAATGGCGAGCGGGATGAGCGTGACTAGAGTCTCTCAATATCTGACGAAAATCTTTTAAACTGACTTTTGTCGAACTGAAATGAAGACTCTTATTTCTCTCTTAAAATGTTTTCAGAAACACGTTTCGGTGAACTATTTTAATACAATATGAGATTGTATTCTGAACGAGCCGCCATGACAGTCTGGCTGTGAATTTCCGGAGAAAAAAGACCCACGTGACGCGTTCGTCCAATCATTTTCGGTTTTCATTTTCTCGGAAACAATACAGAGAAGCGCCGCCTGCTGCTATGGAGGCGTATTACGTTTCGAGCACGCGCAGAGCATACGCTCAAGTCGGCGTCGCCTCGGTGCGTTTTGAGGCATTTTTTGGGACCTCGGGGACCCGACTGATCAGTCTTGGTCTCATAGACGTCTGGTATACTCGCCGTTCCCGACCTCTCGCACGACAATGTAACGTCATGGGCGCGCTGTAACTATTTATACTCGCGCTGGTGGTCGCAACACTAGTTGCAGTCTTCTCCTGAACAGAGGTGGCGCTAATGAGGAAAGGCTACCGACTTTATTATTTCGACGGACTAGAAGAAGAAAAAAGTAAACAACGGCAGAACTGGCAGCAGCATTGCCGTCAATGC
Source organism: Sander vitreus (assembly GCF_031162955.1). Lineage (NCBI taxonomy): Eukaryota > Metazoa > Chordata > Actinopteri > Perciformes > Percidae > Sander > Sander vitreus. Next base: position 3,542,962 of record NC_135862.1, read on the forward strand.
TTGGATTTGATTGGATGACCTACTTCGTCGGATCAAGCCTTTCATTCACCATAAAAGAGCTCATCTTAACCCAGGAAGTTTACAAGAGAGACTTGCAGTCACTCCGAGAGTCCTGGCATCCGGTTGCCCTCGAACTCGTCCATGCTTCCCATTTCCGCCTTGTTGTGCGCCGCTGAAAAAAAAAATAGAGTGGTACACGATCTCTGCTCGCGCACTTAAAATCACTTAAAAAGGTCGGGTGCGGCGACTGTAAAGAGGCCTTTTAGGGGCCGGTGTGTTTTCGCTGCGAGGTCGTCTGAGTGTTTCGTTAAATCACTGGTAACGTCACAGTTCTCAAACACTGGATTAAACACTTCAACACTTTCGGATGAATGTCAACACAAAGCCTGAATGGACCGTCAGACACTGAAAGGGACAAAAAAGAAAAAAAAGATGTTGCTCAGCAACCAGGATCAATTTTTCTTCTTCTTTATGGCCCAAAAACAAACTAAAAGCTCCGGTCTTTGTTTAGGTTTATGCAAGATAAGCCTATAAAAAGCAGCAGCTTTATCATCAGGACACACCAGCGCTGAGACTGACAACCAGACCGGTAATCCTGTATTAAAGTGACAGTACCGTAATGACTATTTGTTTACTTTTATTTATGTAAAAGTGAAGAAGAAAAAAAATAAGACACAGAAATAAAATGTACTTGGTCGTAGGAGTGCAAATCACAAGTTTGATCACAATACGATATTATAATGATTCTTTGAACAAAGACACGATATTTGCTGACATCACAAAGTCTGCCACCATAGGATTTCAGGGGCCCGCTATCGATACGAGACGATATCATAAGCCCATTTAACCCCAATCAGTTACATTTATATCTCCAAGACCGTGTGAAGGCAGCTCACAAAAAGCAACTGAAGCCCTAATCGCATGGGATTAGTATTACCTGGTGACCTCTAGTCATTCGTAATAATTACAGAGGTTGTCTGTGATCTTAAGCTCGTGCGAATCGTAAGGTCTGTAATTTGTAGAGTAAAGATTCCCCCGCAAATGACCTACCATCTTTCGCCGAACACTGAGGTCCGGTGATATTAGTCCTGTGTGAACAGACATGTCTGCGATTTGGCGAGCTCGTATGTAATTTTTTTTAAGAGATGTTCCGATACCAGTATCGGTATGGTCTCCGATACTGCCTAAAACGCCGGTATCGGGAAGTACTGGAGTTTATGCACCGATCCGACCACGTAATAAAGCCCTGAGGGGGTTCCCAGATGATACTAATCCCGTGCAAACAGGGCTTACCATATGATTTCACAATTGTATTACTGAGCTCTTCCGGTTTGTAAATGAAAAACATACTATTCGTTAATAAAAAGAGTAAGTATTAAATGGGAATTTCAAAATAAAAGCCCATCCTTAAAGTTGATACGTATCGATATTTTCACTTTGCGTCGATGATATTGGTTCCAGATCAATGCATCGTTACAACCCTACTTCATCGCCTCTAGAGGGTCTATTACCGTTTTTCCTGATTTGGGCTCTTTAGTACCGATCTGAATCGTAAAAGGAACGGAGCCATTGGATCCGACTCCTTTCAGAGAGCTGGAATTCCCATCACTATCCAGCAGTGATATCTCAGACAATAGTGTTCTTCAAAGTTTTTGGCAACAGTCCATGTTTTGTCTCTTTCCTGTTTCAACATGATAATACGCCCGTGGACAAAACCAGCTCCATTAAGAAATGTTTTTTGCAGTTAGAACATCACTGGTCTGCAGAGCCTTGACCTCAAATGCATCCAACCCACTGCTGAATTCCTATTTTCCCCATGTTTTTTGTGTCTAAGTGACTGATGGGAAAACAATCTTTGAAATTAGTCCCGATTAACCTGCAGACCGCTGCGGAGAAACAAGCTAGCAATGTAACGTTGTTGGACAATTGTGCACCTTCAATTTATTTTTTACGTCCACTAAAAGTGCTGTTTTTGTCACTGACAGGCTCAGATTATTATTCTAAGTGTCTGACAACATTATGGAAAGGATCCCTACGGAGATAGACCTTTTTTGTTAAAGAGTACGATCCTCTTTGTTTAACATGAAACGGCCACGAAATTACCAAACCCACCAGACTTTTATCAACACACTTCATTCAAAGTCGACAGAAACAAAAATAAAACTCTCAAAAGCCGTCTTGGTTCGTCTTCCCACTGTTCCACCAATCTGGTTTGGTTGAAATAAACCCTTAATTCACCCATTTAAAATGTGGAAATTTGCTGGCTCTACACACGCTAAAAGTCCTGTTTATTTGAATGGAGTCTGGTGGCTCCTGAGCTGTTTCATGTTGAACACCGAAAAGAAAAGGTCTCTGTAGGGATCCTTTCCATAACATAGTCAAACACTTAGAATAATAATCTGAGCCTGTCAGCGGCAAAAACAGCACTTTTAGTGGACTGAAATTGACGGCTATTGATTGGGTTACATCGCAGCCCGGTTCACAGCTGCCGGTTACGGCGGTCTCGCTCAATACTGGACCAATTAAGTCACTTAGACACTAATGCATGGGGAAATAGGTTGAAAAAACAATCACAGTGAACAAAATCACACTTTAATGTGTTAATTGCCAATTATCAAACTGGGTACAACTGGGAGGCTGCGACAGAGACACATGGAGGCTTCACGCAGCCGACAGGCTGGAACAAAACGAAACCTTCAATCTCCAAAGCCTCCTCCCTCTAGACTCGGTGACTCTGCACCACGTCCACAAAACCACAGCCACCAGCAGGAGTGACAGCGGCCAGGCCGGAGACACACAAAAATGCTTAGAGTCTAAAAGCAGCTCTCAATCTCACCCTTAACCAGGGAACAGCAGCGCGGGTGCCATCTGGGCAGCCCGTGGCCTTCACACAGAAGGAAGACGAGCGAGCGCCACGGTCGCTCCTCGGCAGCAGCGTTCGTGTTGATCGTACAAAGACGAGACGGCACAGCCCAAAGAAATCTGGGTTCACTGGGCCTTGAGCTGCATTCATGCCACACCGTAAGATTCAGGCTTTGGATACAGATACAGTTTGCAAAAGGTTTTGTCTGGTGACCGATTTCCCTTTTGCACTAAAAGTTGAAAACTATGGACGAACAAAAACTATGAAGTTGGACAACCTATTAAGATAATGGACATATACTATATTACGTTGTGTTTGAAAAGTCTTTCATAAATAGATGTTTAGATGGGATGTATTTAATACAGATCAGCTTACTTTGTCTTCTTTTTGCCAATATCTTTCCATTGTATGTTTATTTTGTTAAATATATATAAAATATGCAATCAAAGCCATTTGATATGTTGTGCAATCATACAATGAAGTGTTTTTTCTTTATTATTATTATATTCCAGCATGCAGACAAGTATTTAATCCTCCTGTTGTCCTCGGGTCAATTCTGACCCATCTTCAAAAAGTTCCTATATTTGGGTTTGTTTTCTTTTTCAACCAAACTGTCAAAGAAATAACGTGGATGGGTCCATACGACGCTCTTCACGAGTAAAATAAATAAATGATCAGTTCACTGCTTTCATTGAATTTGGGTGTTTTATTAAATTATATAGCATTGGAAAAACATTTTTTTATAAAAGAACGTTGAAAAAAAACAAAAAACGCCAAAAGAAGCGGAGCACAAATCAACAAAAACACGGAAAAAGTGACAAAAACATCGAGAATAGCGACAACAGAAAGTTACGAATGTTGAGCAAAAATCAAAAATACATTGCTTTGTTTTATTTATTTTTAAACTAAAAGCTACCGTTTTCATAACGCACAAGGAAAAACACAAATAAAATGTCTTTTTTTTCAGTAAGCAGAAAACGTGGGAAATATGTCGAATGCCAACAAACTCTGGTGCTGACAGAGCATTAAGATGTCTGGAATTTGGTTTTTAAAATAAAAAAAAATATATATATAAAAAAAAATGATAAATGGTATTTTATTGTTGTAAATATATACGGCTTACCAATAGAGTAAAAAACAAAGCAGTCACTCCTGATGAAAACGTCAACAATTACAGCATAAAATGGGATTAAAATGCCTGGGACGTCACTGTCATCTTTAACCATTTTCACCTTTATCTCAAAGTCAACACCTCGGTAGAAGGCAAGAAAACAATCTGATATGAAACCGTTTTCTTTTTCAGTTCATTCCAGTGGTGAACGTGACCTTAAACACGTCATTCGCAGAGGCGTTAAAAAAGGTCTTTTAAAAAGGTCCTTCATTAAATCAGACAGCGAGCAAACTGAGACTGGCACAGAAGCCACTGAGATGATACTGATATGCACGTTTGCATAAAATATCAAACTGCCACCATGTCAGAAGAACGAGGAGAGTTCAAACCAAGAAGAAATTACCTTTTGCCTTTAGGTGACAGACTGGTATTTCTTCAACTTATTGTTTCATCAACCTACACTTAAAATGCCAGACAGGAACAGACAAACTGATTGGAGGTCGATTTGAATTCAAATGTGACATTTGATGCCTTGTCTACTCTTCGTCCGCGACTATTATTTTGATTATCGATTCATCTGTTGATTCATCCGTCTATAAATAATAAGACATGCCTATCACGTCTTCCACTTAGGGCTGCTGCGACTAATGATTATTACTGCCGCCAAAGAGATTCGGGTTTTTTTGGTTATATTTGTTTGTTTGTCAGCAGGATCATGCAAAAAAAAAAAAAACAGCTGGCTCGATGTTCCTGAAGACTTGGTGGAACGGTGTAGCACGGGCCAAGTACGAACCCGTTACAATTTGGGAGCGAGTTCCAAATCGCAGGTTGGATGCACAAATTATTTTTCACTTTTGCAGGGTTTTTCCTTTCATAGAGGAATTAGGTTCTTATAGCACCAAAGGAAAAACCAGTGGCAAAATGCTAAGAACTGAGAAAAAAATCCAGCCATTCAAGCCCTCTACGACTGTTTTTAAGAGCAATTTACCAAACAACCAATCGTTGAAAAGCAGGACATGAACTTGAGATAGAGATGGTCCGATACCATTTTTTGCTTCCCGATACAGATTCCTGAACTTGCGAACAACTGTATACTACTATCCCTGTATAGATGATATGATGTATAACAGCTGTATACTACTATCCCTGTATAGATGATATGATGTATAACAGCTGTATACTACTATCCCTGTATGGATGATATGATGTATAACAGCTGTATACTACTATCCCTGTATAGATGATATGATGTATAACAGCTGTATACTACTATCCCTGTATGGATGATATGACGTATAACAGCTGTATACTACTATCCCTGTATGGATGATATGATGTATAACAGCTGTATACTACTATCCCTGTATGGATGATATGATGTATAACAGCTGTATACTACTATCTCTGTATGGATGATATGATGTATAACAGCTGTATACTACTATCCCTGTATGGATGATATGATGTATAACAGCTGTATACTACTATCCCTGTATGGATGATATGATGTATGGTACTTCCCGATACCAGCGTTTTAGGCAGTATCGGAACATCTCTACTTGAATAGGAGCGCTGATCTCAGTTTGACGTCCCGGGTCTGGCTGTGTTGAACTCTCCCAGGGATTTTAACGGCCGTATTCAAATATTGATATTCACTTTTTTAAGCAGTTTTGTTGATTGGGGTTGCATTTACTCAAGCATAATCGACATTTTTGTTTATCAAAATTGTCAGAAATAACAGTTAAATGCATACAGATTTCTGTCATATAAAAAGGTAACACTGACTCGTTGCCTTTACTGTACGCAAACCAATCACGCTTACTGTGGGGCGTAGTCTCTCTTTCTTTACCGCTAGTTACTACGGAGGAGCTTGCTACAGGTATGCCTCATTCACGAGCCCATGGGATGTTAATGTACGTTGCTCAGCAACAGGTGAAAATAGGGACATGTCGCCCAGCCCCAGGGGAGACACTTCGTTTCTCCCACTATGCCTCTGGAGTCGCTACTCGCTCCGAAGGTAATCACCGTCACTCGCTCTACCACACACTCCCCACACGGCGGCCCTGCTATTCTCTTAAAGAGATCGACGTACACACCAACGCACAAGTATAAACTTCAGGCCACTAGGCTACGTCGTAGCTCTGCGAGGAGCCTCCGCACAACCATAAACCAGACTTTATGCCACCAGAGGGGACGCTGTCTTGTGATATCGAGTAAGCAGATAACGGGGCACAAACCACGGCTTGTCTTAGCTGCTGTAAGCTCCTGTTGTAGCGTACAGAGATCTCTCAGTGTGCTGTAGTTTGGCTGTTGACAAGCAGATAATGAGCTTAAAGAAGTGAGTAAGCAGTCAGCAGTTACCCGGCCAACAGCCACAGTCCTCTCACTTGATATCTCAGCAAACACACACTTGAATGAACCTGACCGTCACAAAAAGCAACACAGTGACCTGAAAACCACAAGTTCAACTACAGATTAGGGTTGCACGATATTGACAAAATGTGATATTGCGATATCGATATTAATTTTGATATTTTTTTTTAAAACGTATGTAAAATTACAAAAGTTGCGTTTTCCCGTATCACAATAGATCCATAACAAATACAACACAAGGTTTAATTCAACTGACGGTCATATTGGACTGGTCCAACATGAATAAATAACTAAGGACCATGTCTACAGAACAGGACATGTTCTACTGGTTGGACAGTATAAAATATATATAAATAAGGACCATGTCTACAGAACAGGACATGTTCTACTGGTTGGACAGTATAAAATATATATAAATAAGGACCATGTCTACAGAACAGGACATAGTTCTACTGGTTGGACAGTATAAAATATATATAAATAAGGACCATGTCTACAGAACAGGACATGTTCTACTGGTTGGACAGTATAAATATATATAAATAAGGACCATGTCTACAGAACAGGACATGTTCTACTGGTTGGACAGTATAAATATATATAAATAAGGACCATGTCTACAGAACAGGACATGTTCTACATGGTTGGACAGTATAAATATATATAAATAAGGACCATGTCTACAGAACAGGACATGTTCTACTGGTTGGACAGTATAAATATATATAAATAAGGACCATGTCTACAGAACAGGACATGTTCTACTGGTTGGACAGTATAAATATATATAAATAAGGACCATGTCTACTGGTTGGACAGTATAAATATATATAAATAAGGACCATGTCTACAGAACAGGACATGTTCTACTGGTTGGACAGTATAAATAAGGACAATGTCTACAGAACAGGACATGTCTCTTCTCTGATTTGTTCCGTTGTCTCCATTTCTTCACTTACACTGTCACTCTGACGAAATATGCACACACGTGGTACGCTCCATTGGGTTTGTCACGTACTGCACCCCTACTACAGATAAGCCTTGGAAAGCTGTCTCACTGTACATGGGTGAGAGAATAATGAGAACTCCTCCACCTTTCTCAAACATCTACCTGTGGACTTAGAACAAGATAAACAAATACACTAGCTTGCTGGGAAACAATTTATTGTAGGAAGACGGTTTACAGTCATCTCTCGAAGCAGAGTGTGAACTCATGTGCAAACAACGCCGAAATGCCATCTTTCTCCACCCTGGTTAATTAAGGTTTAGAAATGAGAAGACAGGCGTCGCATAAAAAAAGACGATTAAATGGTTAGTCAACGGACAGGAAATGGATAAACATTTTTCAGAGTTGTTTAAATCTTTTTGGTCATTTGTCAGCCAACATTTTCCAGATTCCTGCTCCTCAAACGTGAGGTGCTTCTCTCCGTTTTGCATTGTTAGAATGAGAATATCTTTTGGGTTTTGGATGTCACAACTATACTATATAGTTAGAAAATGCCTCTTCAGTGTCGTAACAGTCATTCCCCGGCTGCAGAGACGCAGATGCGAAAGATCACGAAACACTGACCAATCAGAGCAGACTGGGACTTAAAGAGACAGGCGCTAAAACGGAGCGTTTCAGACAGAGGGTGATTACAGGTATATTCAGACAGACAGTATACAAAAAAAGTATGTGTTTTATGTTGTTATATGTTCTAGTTGAAACACAAAATACAAGTACGAACCTGAAAATGAGCATGATATGGGACCTTTAAGATACAAAATGTGCTACATGATACATTTTGTTGGCACTAAAAGCGGAAGAAGAGTTTTATCTTTTTGTATCATCTGGTAATGTGTTGCCTCAACATGTCAGGACAACATTCACTACCCCAAAACCACAATGACTACTAATCCTGGTGCTGCCCCCAGGCTGAAGTGGGAGGCCACCGACACCTTTCCCAGGGGAAAAAAACGAGTCTCTGCCGAAAAAAAAATGTATTTAAACTATTCTGTCTGCTTCATTTTAACGTGGGATACAACTTCAAAACCAGGTTTAACTTACACGTCGTCAATAACCGCTTCAGTGAGTTGTCAGAGATAAGGCAAAAGTGCTTACTGCCGTGTAACGTTACGGTCTATAATTACACGAAACGTTGTACTTAACGGTAATACACAAAGCCACAAATCAACAAGCGAAAGGTAGTTGTTACCTGCCTTAACGTTGGCTAGATGGGTTTAAAAAGTTGCCAGGTTACCGAGCTGTCTAATACATCTTATGGCGAATTGTGGTTTTAAACTGTTACGCCTGCAGGTTGGCAAATTATATGTCCAGTTTTACATTTAGCAGCTAGCTAGCTAGTCCAGATGCACTTCGTCCTGGAACTCCGAAATGCGCTAATAATCAGCCAGTTTATTATGTTACAGCTCACTCACTTATTCGTTAAATCACTGACACCAGGCGGAGAAAATTTTTTTGTTAATCTGTAACAACTGTCTTCTGGTACATTCGGCTCACAATTGATCCACAAAGCAACTTTTATTTCAGGGTTATCCAGTTGTTTTTCTGTAAGTCTGCATTACGACGTTCCAATTCAGCAGAGACGTAAAAGACAAGAAATATGCGACGACACGATTCAAAAACTAGCAAGTCGTAAAGAAGGTAAATGCCATTCGTGGCATTGCATCATGCCGAACTAAGGAGTGGACCGCGACGACTCTGACTATGTGTTCAAGCTTGCTCTACAGTGTGTGTCATATTTAAGATGATGTCAAAGCTAATAAATTGCCAACATTGTGACCGGGATTTAGCGTGACGTTATCTCAATCCGAGAGCTAGCAGCTGGCTAACTATTACAGCTAGCTAACGGTTTTGTTCAGCAGGCACACCCTGCTTCTTTCCTTGCAACCACGGCATTTTGTCCCGTTAATGTAACGTTACCTCTTTCTTATCCTGGAGACACTCCAGCACCGCCAGGTTGTTGTTCCAGGAATGTTTGGGGCAAAGCCGGGTCAGATCCTCTCTGCACACCCCCTCTTCAGCCAACTTCCAACCGGTAGAGCGCCTCCGAGGCAGCGAGGCCCCAGCGCCCAGGATCCTCTCAGCGGCTACCGGGACCCCCGCAGCCGGCCCCACACCTCCGGCTGGTTTCTGTTGGTTATCCGCATTAACAGCAAGTTTGCTGATAAGGTTGTTTTGTCCTTGAATTGGATGCAAAGACGATACGATGCACATCAAAAGCAGGAGCAGAGGAACACGTATACAGTCCGCCATCTTCACAGAACCAGTCAGCCTGCTGCTGCATTCAGGAGCTGTAGGAAATATGGGCACTAGGAGTAAAGTTGCAGACGTCTTTTTTTCCCTTTCTTTTTTTCTACGATGGCACTGGACAGCTCATGAATAATTAGCGAGAGCGTCCAATCACACAACCACTATGGAAACGTCTTCTTCCTGCATGCCTTGGTATTTACTGTAAATAGAAGATGGAAGTAAAAGGCAGCAGATAAACTGTGTACAAATGTTAATACTGCAGTTCTTTGACAGATAGTACCCAAGAGGGGAAAAAAAGCTAGGTTTGAATATAATGCAAATTTGCACCCGTGAAGCTGTGACTTTGGATTGCTAAAGCTTGTTTACATCCATTAAAACTTGAAAATGTTATGAATAATGTGAGCGGCGGTTGAGAGGCAGTATTATACGAACGCTGGGTTTGGTACATAAACTAACATGATGCTGTTTCAGATACCTTGCTTCAAAAAGATATAAATACTATATATATATTATATACTATACTATACTTTTCTACATAACCCATTTTCCATTTAAGAAACTAGTTCTAAAACATGAAACATTGTCTGAATGATGTATGAACCCAGCAATACAAGAAGAGGGTCATATGTGATGATTGAGAGTGATTAGCTTTGTTACTTAAGCAGGCCGGCCCTAGACCTCTGGGGGCCCTAAGCAGGATTTGGTTTGGGGACTCTGTCTATGTTGCCACTGCACTTGGCACTAAACTAACTTGTGCATTGTAAATATTAGTTTAAGCACTCATAATGGACAAATACGCATTTTAAAGACTAATGTGAGACCTATTAGCAGCAACACTATCTTTAAATAGACCGGCTCTGTTATGAGCTCTATTGTGGGACATTTCAAGCGCTCTTGGGGGCCCTCTGGTAGCCACGGGGCCCTAAGCAGCCGCTTAGTTCGCTTATGGGTCGGGCCGGCTCTGTACTGAAGTCTGTACGTTGTTCCGTTTTTTTTTAGTATAATCCTGCATATACTTTATATATTTAAAAACATGGCAATGATGCGATCTTATCGGCTTCCTATCCAAAACTTTCTTTGCTCAATTGTATCATGATCATAAGAGGCTCGGTTATTGTCGATGCTGCTTGTGACCAAGAAGTTACATAATAATAACAACTTGATGTATTTATTTGCGCACAGCAAAAAAAAAAAAAACGTGGAAATAATACAAATTACAGTGCTTATCCTTTCGTAGCTTTTCGAACGTATGTAGTCGCCGTCGGCGGTACCGTATAAACAGTACCTAATAACCTAGGGGTTATTAACAGATGTGTACCCACTCTGTCGCTCTCTGGGACGTGTTTTCATGCTAATCAAATGTGTTTTTAGTTTGAAAGACGCTAGCGCGGACCGCCAATTAGCTTACAACGCTAGTATTCGGGGCACAGGGAAAGTAAAAACAAATTGCTATTTATACCACTAACAAGGCTCAAAATGGCACCACACTTCAACAGTAGCATAATGAGGGTCCCTACATGTTAACCGAAGCATTGGGAACTTTGTAAGTGTACAGACAGTTTATTGAACGAAGAGCTGCGGGAGCTCCGTGAAAGGGCTACGAGAGAGAGAGAGAGAGAGAGAGCGGCATCGAGCTACCGGTAGTCAGTGCCGCAACACAGCCTCGTACTTCGGGGAAACTGGTGGTGGACCTGCAGATGTTGTGAAGCTATGGCCACCCTACAGGAGTGTCTGTGTTGCACGGAGTGGGACCTGTTGCGTCGCGATGCCCAAGAGACGCAGGGTTTTGTACAGTCTGAAGATTTCCCCTCTCTGATAAACAGGGCTGTACCCAGACCGGGGAGGGACCAGATGGACAGTTATCCACTGAGTAAGTACACTAGACAAGTTATGTAGAGTGAGATTATTTCAGATATATTGAGCAAATTGCTTTTGATTTCAGTTTGTATCGCCAGCTGTAAGTCATGACTGGTTTCCAAGACGGCGGCGGCATGTAAACATGACCGCGAGTTTCTTTATAAACTATCTTTTCAATAAACTGTCTGTACACTTACAAAGTTCCCAATGCTTCGGTTAACATTTAGGGACCCTCACTATGCTACCGTTGAAGTGTGGTGATATTTTGAGCCTTGTTAGTGGTATAAATAGAGATTTGTTTTTACTTTCCCTGTGCCCCGAATACTAGCGTTGTAAGCTAATCGGCGGTCCGCGCTAGCGTCTTTCAAACTAAAAACTCATTCGATTAGCATGAAAACATGTCCCAGAGAGCGACAGAGTGGGTACACATCTGTTAATAACCCCTAGGTTCGTTTTGCGCCGAAATTGTCCTTTAATACTGAACTGGAGTACAACACTAACTAGTGGAGAGTTTGCACAAGAAAAAAAGGTTATTTAGAGAGATGAGTTGAATGAAATGAAGATGCTATGAGGCTACATGGGTTTCTTTTTTCACGTTTGGACTACTGTCATTCTCTCTTTACCTGCCTTAAAGTGGCCATATTATGCTCATTTTCAGGTTCATAATTGTATTTAGAGGTTGTTCCAGAATAGGTTTACATGGTTTAATTTTCAGAAAACACCATATTTTTGTTGTTCTGCACATTACTGCAGCTCCTCTTTTCACCCTGTGTTCAGGTCTCTGTTTTACAGAGTGTTCTACAGCATGAGAGCTCTCACTGCTGTAACATCTTTGTTGTCAGTCACACATGCTCAGTAGCTAGGTAAGACTACATGAGCTAGCTAGCTGTTTCTCCAACTTCAGTAGTACAAGGCAGGATTAGCTGGGAGACTTCTTCAAAACGAGGGCACACTTCTAACTTTGTGTGGAATACTTGCAGAACAGGGACATGTAAGTAGTAAGTAAGTAGTAGCTAGCATGCTAACGGTTAGCCCCCTAGCCCCCTCGTCTCAGCTAGTGACGTAGACAGCCGTGCAGATGTTGACCAGCTCACCCGGAGACTGAAGGCAGGACACATTCAGAAACCGTATCTCACTCAGAACAGCATGGATGGTTTTGTTTTCAAAGTGTGTATTCGTGTGGAAGCACCAGAGACAAAATAACACGCCAAATCCCAGAAAAAGTGTTTTTTTCATGATATGGGCACTTTAATAAACCTTCTTTTCACGGTTTACCAGGGTTCAAAATGAACTTTTTTGTCCACCAGTCAAATGGCTAGTGAGTGTTCAAATTTGACCAGCCACTCAATATATTACCATTGTTTTTTGGCTGGGGGGAGGGAAGCAAATCTTCCAGCCACTTGTATATTTTATCAGCATTTGGCTGGTAGATGGTGCTACATTTTTAAACTGTTTACATTAGGGCTGGGCCCCCCCTAAAAAGGGTCTAAAATCACCACCGTCTCCCAATTAGCTTAAAGGCCGCTGAACTCTGTGGATTCTTTTAAAATGCCATCTGTTTCAGACAGGCCTTCAGGTAGCACGTTTCCTTGTCTTCTTCAGGGTTGAATATTATATTTGCTTGTGTGTATTTGATTAAATGTACATCCTCTACGAGAAAAAAATAAATGTTTTTTTTGGTTCT